>NW_028157564.1:0-30176 GCF_964263955.1 Coregonus lavaretus
CCTAGCAAGGTCATGTCTAGAATACCACCGGAGTTCTGAACACACACACACACCCAAACTTACAGAATTGAGTGTAGCTATGCACCTCTCCCTTCTCTGTCATCAACCAAAGCCAGAGAAGGAGTGTGTGTATGTGTATGTGTGTGTGTGTGTGTGTGTGAGAGAGAGAGAGAGAGCGAGAGAGAGAGAGAGAGAGAGAGAGAGAGAGAGAGAGAGAGAGAGAGAGAGAGAGAATGAAAAACCACAGTGTGCCATCACAGCTGCAAGATTTGTGACCTGTTGCCACAAGAAAAGGTCAACCAGTGAAGAACAAACACCATTGTAAATACAACCCATATTATGTTTATTTATTTTCCCATTTGTACTTTAACTACTTGCACATTGTTACAACACTGTATATAGACATAATATGACATTTGAAATGCCTTTATTCTTTTGGAACTTCTGAGTGTAATGTTTACTGTTAATATTTATTGTTTATTTCACTTTTGTTTACTATCTACTTCACTTTCTTTGGCAATGTTAACATATGTTTTCAATGCCAATAAAGCCCTTAAATTGAAATTGAAATTAGAGAGAGAGAGAGAGAGAGTGAGGAGTTGAGAGAGAGAGGAGCACAGAGAGAGGGAGAGAGAGAGGAGGGGAGGGAAGGGAGAGGAGAGGAGTGGAGGGAGAGGAGAGAGAGAGAGAGAGAGAGAGAGAGAGAGAGAGAGAGAGAGAGAGAGAGAGAGAGAGAGAGAGAGAGAGAGAGGAGAGAGAGAGAGAGAGAGAGAGAGAGAGAGAGAGAGAGAGAGAGAGCACAGTCTGCTGGAATGGGCATTTGAGTGAAACAGAGCTGGTACACATGCACACAAACACACACACACACTTCTTCCTGTTCCTCTGTTAGTAGTGGAACACACTTCCCCCTGTTCCTCTGTTAGTAGTGAAACACACTTCCCCCTGTTCCTCTGTTAGTAGTGGAACACACTTCCCCCTGTTCCTCTGTTAGTAGTGGAACACACTTCCCCCTGTTCCTCTGTTAGTAGTGGAACACACGTCCCCCTGTTCCTCTGTTAGTAGTGGAACACACTTCCCCCTGTTCCTCTGTTAGTAGTGGAATACTTTTTTTCTTGATCATGAAGTATATTTAAAACCAAATGTTTACTGGGTGACTTTCACTTTTACTTGAGTCATTTTCTATTAAGGTATCTTTTCTTTTACTCAAGTATGAGAGTTGGTTACTTTTTCTACACTGCTTCCATCCAGCTATCTACTATCATTTTCATATGTGTGAAAAACTTGGTTGGAAATCACACAAGACTGATCTCAGTTCATTCATACTGTATGTTGTAGTCTGTCTAAGAGAGAAATCACACAAGACTGATCTCAGTTCATTCATACTGTATGTTGTAGTCTTTCCAAGAGAGAAATCACACAAGACTGATCTCAGTTAATTCATACTGTATGTTGTAGTCTGTCTAAGAGAGAAATCACACAAGACTGATCTCAGTTAATTCATACTGTATGTTATAGTCTTTCCAAGAGAGAAATCACACAAGACTGATCTCAGTTAATTCATACTGTATGTTGTAGTCTGTCCAAGAGAGAAATCATACAATACTGATCTCAGTTAATCCATACTGTATGTTGTAGTCTTTCCAAGAGAGAAATAACACAAGACTGACAGCCTGTGAGTTTATTAAAAGCATTCAGTGATTACATGGCAGTTTAGAGAGCAAACAGGTCTTTATCTGTAAAGGGTAAATAACATAACATCAACATAATCTGCACTCACATCACAAATATGAAATAAACACTTCTCAACAATACCTTTGAGATCATTGATATATATTACCATATTTATTAACTTTAATTTGATTAATTGATTGATTTGCACACAGCATATTCACAATTTAATGTATATCAGACCTGAACTAAGTACTATACTTTCTCTGTAACCCACAGATCATAAGAGAATAACACAAATATCTCTATATAGTACAAACATCATAACAATAATCTACATAATAATCAATACCATAATATTTATAATGAATAACATCATTATCTCTATACTACTAACAACATAACAATAATCTACATCAGTCAATATCATAACATTATAATCAATAACATCATGAGAGGTAAACAACAGCAACAAAACAAACCCCAACAACAAACTAAAATGACCCCTTTATTCAGATGTACAACAAACTAAAATGACCCCTTTATTCAGATGTTTCAAAATACAAAGAATGACCAGATGATTATAATAATACATGGACTAATAATGGAAACACTTCAAGATAAAGAATCTAAGAGAAACACTAAATAAGATGAAGACATAAAGACAAAAGCTAAAAGCAGCAATACATTCTGGAACACAAAACAGACCTAATTGAGCTACTCTCTAAAAATAATCAAAACCCCATGTTACCCAAAACCCCATGTTACCAAAACCCCACGGTACCCAAAACCCCACGTTACCCCAAAACCCCATGTTACCCAAAACCCCATGTTACCAAAACCCCCATGTTACCAAAACCCCATGTTACCCAAAACCCCATGTTACCCAAAACCCCATGTTACCCAAAACCCCATGTTACCAAAACCCCATGTTACCCAAACCTCATGTTACCCAAAACCCCATGTTTACCCAAAACCCCATGTTACCCAAACCCCCATGTTACCCAAAACCCCATGTTACCAAAACCCCATGTTACCCAAAACCCATGTTACCCAAACCCCATGTTACCAAAACCCATGTTACCAAAACCCCATGTTACCCAAACCCCATGTTACCCAAAACCCCATGTTACCAAAACCCCATGTTACCCAAAACCCCATGTTACCAAAACCCCATGTTACCCAAAACCCCAAGTTACCCAAAACCCCATGTTACCAAAACCCCATGTTACCCAAAACCCCACGGTACCATGGTGGTACAAAAAAAACAAAATTAATAATGGTGGTTACAATCACTCCTTTTAGATTTCTTCCAAGGTTATAAAAAGATAAACTAATTCTGAACATGTTATTAAAATTAGAACCACTTAAGGTTTGTCACCACATTTTAAACACCAGTCCACTGCTGACCATAGATTTAAAACACAAAACTGACCTAAGATCAGCATGTAGGGTCAGCGTCATTCTACTCCTACTCAGTCCCCTGGGCTGCTCTCTCCTCTCCCGGTCCAGCTTCAGCTCTGGAGCTCAGAGAGACCATCTCCATGGCATTGGCATCAACATAAAGATCCATGCTGCTCACCCTGTTCACTCTCTTCTGCCTCCTGGTGGTCTAGGGAGACACAGCACCAAGAGTCAGACATTTCAAATCAAATCAAATCAAATCACATTTTATTGGTCACATGCGCCGAATACAACAGGTGCAGACATTACAGTGAAATGCTTACTTACAGCCCTTAACCAACAGTGCATTTATTTTAAACAAAAAAAGTAAAAAAATAATAATAATTAAAAAAAAAAGTGTTGAGAAAAAAAGAGCAGAAGTAAAATAAAGTGACAGTAGGGAGGCTATATATATACAGGGGGGTACCGTTGCAGAGTCAATGTGCGGGGGCACCGGCTAGTTGAGGTAGTTGAGATAATATGTACATGTGGGTAGAGTTAAAGAGACTATGCATAAATACTTAACAGAGTAGCAGCAGCGTAAAAAGATGGGGTGGGGGGGCAGTGCAAATAGTCCGGGTAGCCATGATTAGCTGTTCAGGAGTCTTATGGCTTGGGGGTAGAAGCTGTTGAGAAGTCTTTTGGACCTAGACTTGGCACATTTCAAATAAAATCAAATGTATTTGTCCCAGATTTGCAGGTGTTATCGAAGGTGCAGCGAAATGCTTGTATTTCTAGCTCCAACAGGGCAGTAATACCTAGCAACAAAATAAATAATCACATAATCCAGAAAAATACAATAAATAAAGAAATCAGTGTCAGAGTCTGGAATATAAATATATATACTGTAAATATGTGTTCCTAATGTTTGGTATACTCAGTGTATATATACGTATAATGGTGTGTAAAGACAGTATAGACAGTATGTTGATAGAAAAAGTGTGTACAGCAGTATTTATATAGGATGAGCCATGACTAGAATACAGGATATACAGTGCTTTCGGAAAGTATTAAGACCCCTTGACTTGTTCCACATTTTGTTACATTACAGCCTTATTCTAAAATGGATTAAATTGTTTTTTTTTCTTCATCAATCTACACACAATACCCCATAACAACAAAGCAAAAACTGATTTTTAGACATTTAGCAAATGTATTAAAATAAGAAACGGAAATATCACATTTACATAAGTATTCAGACCCTTTACTCAGTACTTTGTTGAAGCACCTTTGGCAGCGATTACAGCCTTGACTCTTCTTGGGTATGAAGCTACAAGCTTGGCACACCTGTATTTGGGGAGTTTCTCCCATTCTTCTCTGCAGATCCTCTCAAGCTCTGTCAGGTTGGATGTGGAGCATCACTGCATAGCTATTTTCAGGTCTCTCCAGAGATGTTAAATCCGGTTCAAGTCCAGGCTCTGGCTGGGCCACTCAAGGACATTAAGAGACTTTCATGAAGGATCTCTCTGTACTTTGCTCTGTTCATCTTTCCCAGTTTTGATGCACCTGTTGTACTGTCTCCTCCTTCTAGATGGTAGTGGGGTGAACAGGCTGTGGCTCAGGTGGCTGAGGTCCTTGATGATCTTCCTGGCTAACCTGTGACACCGGGTGCTGAAGATGTCCTGGAGGGCAGGCAGTGTGCCCCTGGTGATGTGTTGGGCTGATCGCGCCACCCTCTGGAGAGCCCTGAGGTTGCATTCTGTGCAGTTGCATACCAGGCGGTGAAACAGCTCGACAAGATGCTCTCAGTGGTGCATCTGTAGAAGTTCATGAGGATCTTAGGGGCCAAACCGAATTTCTTCAGCCTCCTGAGGTTGAAGAGGTGCTGTTGCGCCTTCTTCACCACACTATCTGTGTGAAGGGACCATTTCAGATTGTCAGTGATGTGCACGCCAAGGAACTTGAAGCCTTTTCACCCTCTCCGCTGTGGCCCCGTTGATGTGGATGGGGGCGTGCTCCCTCTGCTGTCTCCTGAAGTCCACGATCAACTCCTTCATTTTGTTGACGTTGAGCGAGAGGTTATTTTCCTGGCACCACTCCGCCAGGGCTCTCACCTCCTCCCTGTGGGCCATCTCGTTGTTGTTGTTAATTAGGCCTACCACTGTTGTGTCATCAGCAAACTTGATGATTGAGTTGGAGACGTGCGTGGCCACACCGTCATGGATAAACAGGGAGTACAGGAAGGGGCTGAGCACGCACCCCTATGGGCCCCCTGTGTTGAGGATCAGGGTGGCAGAGGTGTTGCTGCCTACCTTCACCACACGCGTCGGTGGCACTGTGTTATCCTCAATGTGGGAGAAGGTGTTTATCTTGTCCGGGAGCGAGGCGTCGGTGTCCCATACGTGGCTAGCTTTCCCTTTATAATCTGGGATTGTCTGGAGTCCCTGCCACATACGTCTCTTGTATGAGCCGTTGAATTGCTCATACTTTGTCCCTGTACTGTCGTTGTGCCTGTTTGATACACATCCATGTTCACAGTCACCTTGCCACTGGTATCTCTCCTCTCTCTCTGTCTCTCTCTCTGTCTCTCTCTCTGTCTCTCTCCCCCTCTCGTTCTCTCCCCCTCTCGTTCTCTCCCCCTCTCGTTCTCTCCCCCTCTCGTTCTCTCCCTCTCGTTCTCTCCCTCTCGTTCTCTCCCCTCTCGTTCTCTCCCTCTTGTTCTCTCCCTCTCGTTCTCTCCCTCGTTCTCTCTCTCGTTCTCGTTCTCTCATAATCAGTACAGTACTGAAGAACAAACCCAAGATAGTGCAACACAAGTCAAAGATACACATCTGGTTAATCACACACCTTAAACACAGATATAGACCAATGTAGAATCTGAACACTGCTCATAGACACAAACATTTAAATGACTTGTAACGTCTGAGTAAATGTCTTTACCTTGTAGCACAGGTAGAAGGTGGTGATGGCTGTCAGTAGGATCAGCAGCACTACAACGTGTCTGATGATGAAGGCTGGTAGAGGAGAGGCTGCAAACAGAAACACCTTTGATGAGGGGACTGGTCATCATCATATAGATCTGTGGGAAATCTGTCAATGACAAAGTTATAAGTCTGGATCATGTTCAGTTACCTGTGACGGTGAGGGTGAGGAGCTCACTCTCAGAGGAGAAGGTATGAGAGAAAACATAATTGTCATAAACACAGCTGTAGTTCCCTTGGTGGGAGTCATCTGCAGCAGGGAAAAGGAAGGCAGCAGAGTGATTGACAGCTGGCTGGGTCTGGGTTATTTTGGAGCCGGTGAACGTGAGGAGGAAGGAGCCTCCTGGGTACTGTGGCTGAGTGGAGCAGGTGATGGTGAAGCTGTAGCCCCTAAACACTTCGGGCCCCTGCTGGCCCCTGGAGACCCCTCCCATTGAGTCAGTCAGGAAGATATCAGGCTGGACCAGGAGATCTGTAACAATAAAAGAGAACAAGAAAAACCTCTTCAACTAGTTTCCTATAGATATGACAATAACATCAGCATGTAACAGTGCTAGCCACCCTCCCTCACAGGGCAACATGAGTAGTGGGCCTACAGTCACTGAGACAACATATGTTGATGTCAGGCTGAAGCAGGACATCTGGAACAAGAGGAGAGAAGAAGAAAACGTAGCTCCTCAACTACTTTCCTCATTTAGATATGACAATAACATGTGACAGTGGCAGTGAGTAGAGTTGTTCACTGAGATAACACTCAAATAAAAAAGCATTCTGGGATATTTAAGTTGTATTTGATTCCTACTTGACTGAGTAATTTATTTTGCAGACTTACAAGCAAACAGTCATCATTAGAGGGGCAGAGGAAGTTGAATGAATAAAGGGAATCAGTGGAATATAATGATCATATATTGATATTTCATGAGCAGATCACTTATATGGCCTACCACTTCGTGGCTGAGCCAATGTTGCTCCTAGACGCCACGTCGAAAGTCACTGAGCTCTTCAGTAAGGCCACACAAGCTACTACCAATGGTGGTCTGTGGATTGTATGGCTTTGTGTGATCGATCCTATACACCTGTCAGCAACAGGTATGGCTGAAATAGCTGAATCCACTACATTTACATTTTAGTCATTTAGCAGACGCTCTTCTCCAGAGTGACTTACAGTTAGTGAGTGCATACATTATTTTTTCATCCCTGCCGGCCATTCCCTCCCCTACCCTGGACGACGCTGGGCCAATTGTGCGCCGCCCCATGGGTCTCCCGGTTGGAGCCGGCTACGACAGAGCCTGGATTCGAACCAGGATCTCTAGTGGCACAGCTAGCACTGCGATGCAGTGCCTTAGACCACTGCATTTTTGGCCATAAAGTGTAGCTTGTTATTACCTGAGCAGATCACTGTGAATCCAAGACCGATATAATAATTTGAATACAATGTCCCACACTCCCTCAGTGAAGGCTCAGACCCAGAACAGTGAACTCTAATCCCTTCAGTGGTGTTTCCAGGTAGAACTGAAACAGTGGAGTCACAACCCAGCTGTCTACACACTACTGCAGCTACAGCCTCCTTGTTCATGTCTAAAGCTCCCACAGTCCTCCACTCTCCCTCGTCGTACTGCTCCACTCCACCAGCACAGCGACTGCCTCCTCCCACCAGCCTCACATCATCAGGCTCTGAGAAAAGAAGAGAGAGAGACAGTAACCTTACTATTTTCTCACTAAAACACACCTATATTGCCTCTCATATTCTTCACTCCAGGAGAGAAACAATGTTGATTGAGTGACAAACTGTTTCTTACCCGAGCAGGTGAGTCCAACAGCATTACCAGGTAGGCAGGTGTTGTTTTTTCTGTCTGAGGTGTCACAGTCCAGGAGAAGGGACTCATTGCCTTTACACTGGAACTCTTTATCCCAGGTCTGACCCTCACCTTCTCCATAGAGCCCCCCCTGTAGAGCTGCAGGAGCCCCACAGCCAAGCTCCCCACAGACTACCTCTGCATCCTGCTGGTCAAAGTCAGCTTCACACACTGAGCCCCAGGACTGATTGGACTTCACCTCCAGTCTCCCAGAGCAGAGACCATCTCCATCCACAAGCTGCACAGACTCTGGAGAAAAAGAGTTGGTTGAACATTCAATCCGTTTTGTTGATGACACTGTCAAGGACTAAACACAAATATGTTGGATAAAATATTGTAGTTTGCTATGTTTGATACTGTAAGAGGTACAAATGGGTTCTTAGTCACTCAGGACAGGGTTGGGAATAATGCAGGCAGGAGACAGGAATAAGTTCACTTCACTTTATAGAAAATAAACAGCTGGACATCCATCAGGCAGCTTCACTTCAGTAACATCTGAACTACAATGATCTGCCCATGCACATCTCCCATAAATGAATATGACAAACACAAATATAATGTTTAAATACATCTAACATCTCTCCCTCTCTTTAAATGAAAAACACATAACACATGATATGCTAATATTGTATAATGTACAAATTAAATCTCTCAATATTACCAGTGTCTTACCTGAACAGATCACATGATGATGATATCTATAATTACAGACAGTAGGTCCTACTCCACACTCTCTAATAGTAGACTCATTTCCACTGCATCTCCTCCATACTGTGGCTCCTCTTCTTCCATCTTCAACCAGAGGTCCTCTAGATGCAGCTACAACATTCCCACAGCCCAGCTCTCTACACACAACCTTAGTCTCTCTCATGCCCCAAAACATAGAACATAGTGCTGACCACTCTCCTCTGTAGAAGGCTTCCACTGTCCCAGAACAGGAAGTGGTCCCATTCACCAGTCTGACTGAGTGTTCAGCTGTAAACAGCAGAGAGGAAAACACAGTGGTGAGGACAGATTATGACAGTGCTTCTGTTATTCTAACAGCAGTAATGCTTTGTGGTTGACAAGTATTAGCAGTGCCATAAAACAGTACTTGTTATTGGGTTTTAGAATGGTGTGTATCGACACATGAATTTCTCCATGTGGGATAATAAACTTCACTAATATTGAACTGCTATAATCACTGTAGATTTATACTCTACCTACCTGGTGGACTGATGCTTAGAGCCTGGAGATCTGAGGAGAGAGAGAGAGAGAGAGAGAGAGAGAGAGAGAGAGAGAGAGAGAGAGAGAGAGAGAGAGAGAGAGAGAGAGAGAGAGAGAGAGAGAGAGAGAGAGAGAGAGAGAGAGAGAGAGAGAGAGAGAGAGAGAGAGAGAGAGAGAGAGAGAGAGAGAGAGAGAGAGAGAGGCAGAGGTTAAATGAACATCAACATGACCTTTCATGATGTGATGGGGAAGATAGGCTTATCGATGGTATGATGCAACAACACACGTGTGTACACACACTATAGATACAAAAGTATGTGGACACCCCTTCAAATTAGTGCATTCGGCTATTTCAGCCACACCCGTTGCTGACAGGTGTATAAAATTGAGCACGCAGCCATGCAATCTCCATAGACAAACATTGGCAGTAGAATGGCCCATACTGAAGACCTCATTGACTTTCAACGTGGCACCGTTACAGGATGCCACCTTTCCAACAAGTAATTTAGTAGCAGAGTGGAGGCTGTCATAGCAGCAAAGGGGGGACCAACTTCATACTAATGGTCATGATTTTGGAATGAGATGTTTGACAAGCAGGTGTCTACATACTTTTGGTCATTTAGTGTACATTCCCTTTCCATGGAAATGTGTAACTCTCTTTGCAGATGAGTTTATATCTAATTTAATACCTTTGCTTTGTCTGTTTTTGAAATCATTCATTTCAGAGGTCAGAGGTCAAGCTGAGCCGGACCAAAAGTGGAAGAGTGGAAAAGGTTACTGGTTGTGATGACATCACTGGTTAGAAGTCAGTGATGAAAATATATTCAGTTGACTGCATGTTAGTCTGTTGATGTTAATTTAACCTCTCTCTCTATCTCTCTCTCTCTCTCTCTCCCTCCCTCTCCCTCCCTCCCTCCCTCTCCCCCTCCCTCCCTCCCTCCCTCTCCCCCTCCCTCCCTCCCTCCCTCCTGTTGATCTTGACTCAGGTAACAGACCTCTAACTTCTACACCCCCTACTCCTGCTCTAACATACAGTATCTCACAAAACTGAATACACCCCTCGCATTTTTGTAATCAATAACATAATTATCTATATACTAACAACAACATCATAACAATACTCTACATCATAATCAATATCATAACATTGATAATCAATAACATCATTATCTCTATACTACAAACAATATTATAACAATAATCTGACAGTTTGAACCAAGGAAGCCTTGTGGTAGACCAATGTGGTTGATTAACAGAGCATCTGAGTGTGTCCCAATAATATCTCCTTTCTCCTGAAGTGTGCACTTGTTCACTACTTCCCATAATCTAAAAGCATTGGATTGGTGGAGGCATGGACTAGTGGGAGTTTCCACCATATTTATAATGTTGATGTAACCCTATCACCACAGGCTCAGATAAATCCATAGAGTAAAAGTATGGTGAAAAGGTCCACTCAGTACATAATAAACCTGGTATGACTAAACTCGCTAAAGAAAAACCAAAGAGACCAGGGTTCTTACCTACAGATAGAATGTGTATATAAAAAGAATGAATAATGAATGATCCACTTGCAAACAATTGGCAATACACACAATACAATAATATTTTAAGATAACCTAAACCCGGGTGCTAAACTGAAAATGTTCGTTGGCGCCGTTGGAGCTATAAAAAAACAAACAGTCTAACCCCACAGTTATCACGGTAGAAAGCCCTTGAAACCAACAGTTGACTATTTATAATCCAATAGGCAGAAAGTGCCCTGCATGCTTCCAAAAAACGATGTCCAGTGTCCCCGAAGCCCTTAAATGACCTCAGACTAAACTGTCCTCTCCAGCTCCCGATCCGACGAACCCAAGCAGCTCCCGAAGCCACTGCCAGTGGCACTGGAACCTTCGTCAATACAGCCAAGCAGCAAGCGAATTGAGACGACTCATTTCTAAAATATTCAACTATACATCTTATTTTGTTAAGGTAAGTAAAGTAGAGTGCAGTTAAAACCAATTCGGGGAAAAAAACGTACACAAAATGTTTTCCAACTTCACAAGCGCACCTCTCCCCTCTGTTCAACCTCCCCAAGTTCTCTCACGTCACCCCGCTCCTCCGCACACTCCACTGGCTTCCAGTTGAAGCTCGCATCTGCTACAAGACCATGGTGCTTGCCTACGGAGCTGTGAGGGGAACGGCACCTCCGTACCTTCAGGCTCTGATCAGTCCCTACACCCAAACGAGGGCATTGCGTTCATCCACATCTGGCCTGCTGGCACCCCTACCTCTGCGGAAGCACAGTTCCCGCTCAGCCCAGTCAAAACTGTTCGTTGCTCTGGCACCCCAATGGTGGAACAAGCTCCCTCACGACGCTAGGACAGCGGAGTCACTCACCACCTTCCAGAGACACTTGAAACCCCACCTCTTTAAGGAATACCTGGGATAGGATAAAGTAATCCTTCTACCCCCCCTTACCCCACCCCCCCAAAAATAAAATAAAACATATTGTAAAGTGGTTGTTCCACTGGCTATAAGGTGAATGCACCAATTTGTAAATCGAAAAGAGCGTCTGCTAAATGACGTAAATGTAAATGTAAATGATGTCACCATAGTCTAGGACCGATAGGAACGTTGACTGAATAATCTGCTTTCTACTGTTTAGCGAGAGGCAGGACCTGTTTCTATAGAAGAAGCCCATTTCTATTCTCAGCTTCTTAACTAACTCATCAATATGCTTTTTAAAAGACAGCTTTTCATCTATCCAGATTCCCAGATATTTATAAGCAGGGACACAATCAATATGGACACCATTCAAAGTACATTAAATCAGTTATTTTGATGTGCACTAGAGAACAACATATACTGAGTTTTCCCTGCATTCAATGCTCATTTCAGGTCAATAAAGTTTTTCTGTAATTCCATGAAGGCAGACTGTAGTTCAGATAGAGCCTGGTCAACCGTGGGGGAAAAAGCATACACAACAACTATCAACTGTATACAAGTGGAGGTTACAGTTTTTTATAGACAAGTCAATATTGTTAATGTAAACAGCATAGGTGCAACTTTGGTTTTAGAAGTGGGGGAGACATAACTTTATTTATATTCATTTTTATATTCATTTTTTATCCAGTTGGATAAACACTCCAAACAGCCTACCCGACTGCTCAGAACCCTCCGCATGGTCCTAAAGCACACTGTCGCCTGATTTAACACCATCAGTAGATACACATTGAGTTCTATCTGTCAAGTCATTTTTTTACCAGTTACATGCAGCCTGGTCTAGGCCAATTGAGCCAAGCCTCTGAATTAGCAGTGAGTGATCAACAGCCTTTGACAGGTCAATGAAGAGGGCAGCACAATGTTGCCTTCTATCCTTACAGTGAACCACATCATTTATAACTAGAGATGCAGCAGAGATAGTGCTATGACCTGGTCTAAAACCCCACTGATGTACATTTAGAATACATCTTAGCTGAGAATTAATTAAGGATTCTAATATTTTAGCTAGGCAAAAAAGTTTAGAAATAGAGCGATAATTATTTAGGTCACAAGGGGTCACCACCTTTGTGAAGGGGGAGTACATGGGCCGCCTTCCAAACCTTGGAGATAGTACCAGATATAACTGTCAGGTTACGGGTTGATGATTCAGCAATCAGGGGGGCAGAGAGCTGCAGTAGAAATGGATCAAGCATATCAGCCCCAGTGGATTTTTTTTTTTTTACATCAATCTTAAGCAAGACATCTAGCACATCACAGATAGTAAATAGTTGAAATGAAACAAAGATTGACTAGAAGTTGACGGGTCAACCGTTGAGTCAGCTAGAGGCTGGCAGAGGGAAGAGCAGTCGATTGACTGACCAGGGTCAACTAAACCACCGTTTCTCTCAAATAAAAAGCCTGCAGGGGTAACATGATGATTAAAAGCATCCCTTATTCCATTCTTCTCAGTTATGATGCCAGAGTCAGACAGAACTCCCTCCTAGCTCGAAAAACCTACCCTTTTGTTTCAGTTTGTTAGGGACAAGAAACGTATTCTACTTAAGCTACATCAACACAATGTAATGAAGAATGTTATTATTGTTTTCAAGTGAGTACACAACTCTAGTCTAGGCTGTAAACTGCAGTGAATAGCCCAGGTCATTTGAATAACCGTTCAAAAGCCAGGCGTTTTGAATACATATTAATTTCAAAATAACTGCATCTAGCCTGTCTGATTTGGATCAGTTATGGGTTTTTACTCTGCAGTTTAACCTAGAAGGTCCAGGAACATTAGCAGGACAGTAATATTCTCTATTTTGTCATGATGTATCATCTAACAGAAACATTCTAACGCATATTAATTATAATAATGCGCGAGCGCGGAGGAAGTTGGATCCATTTTTTCCGTGTTTGGCGTCAGTGTTTTCAAAAGCGTTAGAAAATGAGGTGGATACTCCTGGGGTCCTCTCTTCTCTCTCCTCGCCTCCTTCTCTAAACCCATTGGAGAAGGTCAGAAGGGAAACCCTCCGGCTTTCTCATCTAATGGGTTTTGAGAAGGAGTCGAGGAGAGAGGAGTGAGGACGCAAGGATTATGCAATTGAGAATCTCCTCATTAGTGGAGAGGGAAAAACAAGTATGGATGTCTGAAGGTGGGTGTTGCTAAATAAGTGGGAGGATCAACATAAGTGGAATAACATATATAGAAACATAACAGCTAATTGGGTTGATTGGTTGTCACTCAAAACCGTTTTGCGTGGCTGCTTGCTGCTTCCTTGTTGCATTTTAGCTAAGCGGGTTAGGCAGGTTAGGATAATTAACATGTCAGGTTAGGAGAACTACCGGTAACTTAGCTGGTTAGGAGAATTAAGGTGGGAGGTTAGGATAATTAACATGGCAGGTTAGGAGAACTACCGGTAACTTAGCTGGTTAGGATAATTAACGTGTCAGGTTAGGATAATTAACCTGTCAGGTTAGGATAATTAACGTGGCAGGTTAGGATAATTAACATGTCAGGTTAGGATAATTAACATGTCAGGTTAGGATAATTAACATGTCAGGTTAGTATAATTAACATGTCAGGTTAGTATAATTAACCTGTCAGGTTAGGATAATTAACATGTCAGGTTAGTATAATTAACCTGTCAGGTTAGGATAATTAACGTGGAAGGTTAGGATTATTAACATGTCAGGTTAGGATAATTAACATGTCAGGTTAGTATAATTAACATGTCAGGTTAGTATAATTAACCTGTCAGGTTAGGATAATTAACATGTCAGGTTAGTATAATTAACCTGTCAGGTTAGGATAATTAACGTGGAAGGTTAGGATTATTAACATGTCAGGTTAGGATAATTAAAGTGTCAGGTTAGGATAATTAACCTGTCAGGTTAGTATAATTAACCTGTCAGGTTAGTATAATTAACATGTCAGGTTAGGATAATTAACCTGTCAGGTTAGTATAATTAACATGTCAGGTTAGGATAATTAACGTGGCAGGTTAGGATAATTAACATGTCAGGTTAGGATAATTAACATGTCAGGTTAGGATAATTAACCTGTCAGGTTAGTATAATTAACATGTCAGGTTAGGATAATTAACGTGGCAGGTTAGGATAATTAACATGTCAGGTTAGGATAATTAACATGTCAGGTTAGGATAATTAACATGTCAGGTTAGGATAATTAACATGTCAGGTTAGGATAATTAACCTGTCAGGTTAGGAGAACTAACTTAGCTGGTTAGGATAATTAACATGGCAGGTTAGCATAATTAACATGTCAGGTTAGGATAATTAACATGTCAGGTTAGGAGAACTAACTTAGCTGGTTAGGATAATTAACATACATTTACATTTACATTTTAGTCATTTAGCAGACGCTCTTAACCAGAGCGACTTACAGGAGCAATTAGGGTTAAGTGCCTTGCTCAAGGGCACATTTACGTATTTTAGCAGACGCTCTTATCCAGAGCGACTCACCAATTGGTGCGTTCACCCTATAGCCAGTGGGATAATCACTTTACATTTTTTTTTGGGGGGGGGGGGTAGAAGGATTACTTTATCCTATCCCAGGTATTCCTTAAAGATGTGGGGTTTCAAGTGTCTCTGGAAGGTGGTGAGTGACTCCGCTGTCCTGGCGTCGTGAGGGAGCTTGTTCCACCATTGGGGTGCCAGAGCAGCGAACAGTTTTGACTGGGCTGAGCGGGAACTATGCTTCCGCAGAGGAAGGGGAGCCAGCAGGCCAGAGGTGGATGAACGCAATGTCCTCGTTTGGGTGTAGGGACTGATCAGAGCCCGAAGGTACAGAGGTGCCGTTCCCCTCACAGCTCCATAGGCAAGCACCATGGTCTTGTAGCAGATGCGAGCTTCAACTGGAAGCCAGTGGAGTGTGCGGAGGAGGGGGGTGACGTGAGAGAACTTGGGAAGGTTGAACACCAGACGGGCTGCGGCAATGTCAGGTTAGGATAATTAACGTGTCAGGTTAGGATAATTAACATGTCAGGTTAGGATAATTAACATGTCAGGTTAGGATAATTAACGTGGCAGGTTAGGAGAACTAACTTAGATGGTTAGGATAATTAACATGTCAGGTTAGGATAATTAACGTGGCTGGTTAGGATAATTAACGTGGCAGGTTAGGATAATTAACGTGGCAGGTTGTAGGAGTAACCTAGCAGATCAGGATAATGAGGTTAAGATTAGAAAAGAGTTAGGGTTAGGTTTAGCTAAAATGCTACAAGGAAGCAGCAAGCAGCCATGCAAAATGGTCTTGAGTGGCAACCAATCTGCCCAATTAGCTGTTATGTTTCCATACACGCTCTTCTGTTGATCCTCCCACTTCTTTAGCAATAACCACTTTCAGACACACTCCATGTATGCAGTTACCCTCTGGGAGAATCTCAATTGTATACTCCTCGTGCCCTCTCTCCTCACCTCCTCTAAACCCATTGGAGGAGAAGGTCAGAGGGGCGGGACCTCTGGCTTTCTCATCCAATGGGTTTTGAGAAGGAGGCGAGGAGTATGCAATTGAGATTCTCCCCGTGACTGTGAAAGGGTGCCATAAAGCAGTGTGCACTGTATAGAGCTCGCCAGCTTGTAGCCTAAATGAATGGGGAAAGTCTAGGGTTTTGGGATAAACGCTGAAAATAAGGTCTGAGATGAACACAGACTTAGTAGATCTTATACGTTTTGTTCTATGAGATAATATCAGTCAGTTAACATTACCTTTATGAATTCTGAAGCCTTTATGTTTTGTTCTATGAGATAATATCAGTCAGTTAACATGACCTTTATGAATTATGAAGCCTTTATGGGCTTTTTCTGATTACATAAATGCTTCAAATTTCACAAAAAGTGACGTTAGCTGATGAAGATTATCTCATAGAATAAAACGTAGGTTATAAGATCTCCTAAGCCTGTGTTTACCACAGACCTTATTGTCAGAATTTATCCAAAAACCCACAAAAACTCCATTAATTTCCCTGTAGGATTTGTCCAATGAACCGAGGTGGAGTTTGTGCCTACAAAAAGTCTCCATAACTATTGCTCTCTATAGGGCAGTGGTCCCCAACCTTTTTCAGTTACCCAGAGGACCCTCTCATGTGCATTTTACCAGTAACCCTCTGGTCTCATGAGTCTTCTTAAGTACCCCCTGTGGATAGTCCAAGTACCCCTGGTTGGGAAACACTGCTAGTGAATAGGGTCCCTTTGTCTTCCTGTCATACAGTTAAATGTCCAATAGATGGAGATGTTTACCCAGTCTGGGCCAGGATTGCACTGCAGAACTAACACTGCTGAACCAGGCCTACGGTGGAAAACAATCCTTTATCAAGGTAATGATTCCATTCATATCTAGCTAGGCCTGTATTCATTTTTATATAGTATTTTAGATCCTAATGAATAACATTACATGGACAATGGGGACCTGATCCTAGATCAGCAGTACTCCTATTTTTCTCCTGATTGAAATGGTAAAACCTCACCACACGCACATTACGTTCATTCTCCTAATCAGCTACGTTAATTATCCTAACCCACTACGTTAGTTCTCCTAACCTGCCATGTTAATTATCCTATCCTGCCACGTTAATTCTCCTAACATGCTAAATTAATTATCCTAACCTGCCACGTTAATTAACCTAACCTGCTACACTAATTATCCTAACCTGCTAGGTTAGTTATCTTAACCTCCCACGTTAATTATCCTAACATGCTACATTAGTTATCCTAACCTCCCACATTAATTATCCTAACCTGCTACATTAGTTATCCTAACCTCCCACATTAATGATCCTATCCTGCTAAGTTAGTTATCCTAACCTCCCACGTTAATTATCCTAACCTGCTACATTATATCTCCTAACCTCCGCAGTGGCGTGTATTCATGGTTGCCAAAGGAAGCCAGGCTTCCCCAAAAAATGACCAAGAAAAAAACATATAAAATAATGTATCTTTCATCTCTCTGTGTTTTATCATTTTCCTTCAATTAGCAAGAGGCTGAATGTACCTCACCGGAGAAAGCATCTGAGCGAGTGAAATGGTGGCCCTCTGTCTCTGTATGTGTAGGCCATTCTATCTGATGCTGTCTGGTTAAAAAGAGTATGACTTTGCTGCCGCCCTGTAGCATTGAATGCTAACATTTGGCCTCCCTTGATCATACAAAAATTAATTAAAATACCAAATAGCGTTGAGCTAAACTGTGAATGGTCCTGAAATAAATCAAATAAAATTACAAATTGCATAATGACCCCTGCACCCACCAGACCCCCCACCCGACCCCTCGCACCACCCCTAGGAGGCCGCCCCAGAGTTTGGGAACTACTGTGATAGTGGTCCTCTGTAGCTCAGCTGGTAGAGCACGGCGCTTGTAACGCCAAGGTAGTGGGTTCGATCCCCGGGACCACCCATACACAAAAAAATAAAATAATGTATGCACGCATGACTGTAAGTCGCTTTGGATAAAAGCGTCTACTAAATGGCATATTATTACTATTATTATACTGATCTATCTGATGCTGTCTAGTTCAAAATAATATGACACTGCTGCCGCCCTGTAGCATTGAATGCAAGGGAAGCCAGCGAACATTTGGCCTCCCTTGATAATAAAAAGGGAGGCCAAATGAGCTAAACTGTGAATGGTCCTGGCACTTACCCAGAAAGATATAAAATACAAATTAGCATACTCCTGTCTATACAGAAATAAATAAAAGCATTCAAAATAGGCTTCTAAAGCATGATTTGGGCACAGAGGATAATTCATTAGGTTTATAGACCAGACAATGAAATGATCACAACTGATCTGGTTGTATTATGGCTTTCTCCCCCAGTAAATTTACCCACACACCACTACTGAAGTTAACAAATTGCATCTAGAGCCATATTTTTTATAAATCATAGCCCAAAGTTGGTTTATTAAATTCTTCAAATTCTTCATGTATTTGTCAGTCATCATTTTTTTACAAAATTGAAGTCATTTGTGATCATTCTGACCCCAACGAAAAGCATCTGATTCCTCCTATAGTAATTTGATAGGACCTTCATTAAAAAGTCTGCCAACGGTATAAATAGTTGATAGAACTGCAATATAGAACTCAGATACAGACAGCTGTATTGGTGGGTATTCTCCGAAAGGTAGTTATTCTAAGGCAAATCTAAAAAAGTATTTATTTGAATCCAGGGGGACCTGTATCAGTGATTTAGACCAGATAAACAGATCACCTGAAGAAATGAAGAACCTTACGTACTCGCCTGGTTATAACTGGTTATAACTAGGTATGACCGTGTACACAATCAAAATGACCTTGCATATATGCTTAGTTGCAGTCACAACAGCTCATAAGTCTGTCAGTGGGATGAATACTTGTTGAAACTGTAATGCAGAAACCAGCTACCGTCTAAACGTACACATAGCGCTGTATTGGTGGGTATTCTTTGAAGAATAGTTGGTTATTCCACGGGAAATGTTATACAAATACCATCATTCCTATAATATCTTCCAATATAATACAATAAATCCCAATCAAAATCCGTCTGTTTAAGATAGAGATTAGTTTTTTTGCATGGGCTGCATCTCAATCTACTTCATCCGCCTGTATGTCTGCCTTCCGCATCCCAAAAATCACTATAGGTAGAGAGAAGACAGGCTATGAGCCACACTGCCCACAAAATGAGGTGGAAACTGAGCTGCACTTCCTAACCTCCTGCCAAATAAACGATGATATGAGAGACACATATTTCCCTCAGATTACAAGGACCCCCAAATACTTTGAAAACAAATATAATATTGATAAGATCCCATATCTGTTAGGTGAAATACAGCAGCGTGCAATCATGGCAGCAAAATGTGTGACCTGTTGTGATAAGAATAGGGTAACCAGTGGAGAACAAACACCACAGTAAATAAAACCTAGGCCTAGATTTATCAGTTTATTTCATTTCCCTTGCCATTTGTACTTCTACTTTTGGCACAGACAGCTCACACTCTCCTACAAACACCAGCTGGCTGAGAGGACCCTAGTGGAGCCACCTGGCTGAGAGGGTCCTAGTGGAGCAACCTGGCTGAGAGGACCCTAGTGGAGCCAGCTAGTTTATATTTCATTTACTGTGTATTGACCGACGGCCTATACAGGTCAGGACTGATACACTCATTTTTGTTTTTTTATATAGTTAAATTATTAACATTTCAAATGACTTTCTCTTTTGAAACTTTTGTGTGTTTAAAGTTTACTGTTTGTGATTGTTTATTTCACTTGCTTTGTCAATGTTAACATATGCTTCCCATGTCAATGAAACCCCTTTGAATTGAACTGAGAGAGAGAGTGAGAGAGAGAGAGAGGGGGAGGGGCAAAATAGAGGAGAAATGAACATCAACATGACCTTTCATGGTGTGATGGAGAAGATAGGCTTATAGTTGGTGTGGTGCAACAACACACGTGATGTGATGGGGAAGATAGGCTTATAGTTGGTATGATGCAATAACACCCATGTGTACACACATTCCCCTTCCGTGGAAAGGTGAACCTCTCTTTGCAGATGAGTTTATATATAATTTAATACCTTTGCTTTTGTTTGTTTTTGAAATCATTAATTTCATAGGTCAGAGGTCAAGCTGAGCCGTACCAGGAGTGGAAGAGTGGAAAAGGTTACTGGTTGTGATGACATAACTGGTGAGAAGTTAGTTATGAAAAGATATTCAGTTGACTGCGTGTTAGTCTGTCAGCCCTATCTCTTTTGACATCTCCCTCTCTCTACTCCTCTTCTCTCTCACTCTCCATCTCCCCTACCCTCCTCCTCTGTCCCATAGCTGCAGGAAGTAGTTTGGGGGTGTAGAAATACAGCTAAACCTTGGGAATGGCTAAATGGGGTGTGTAGAAATACAGCTAAACCTAGGGTATGGCTAAATGGGGTGTGTAGAAATACAGCTAAACCTAGGGTATGGCTAAATGGGGTGTGAAGAAATACAACTATACCTAGGGTATGGCTAAATGGGGTGTGTAGAAATACAAATAAAGCTAGGGTATGGCTAAATGGGGTGTGTAGAAATACAGCTAAACCTAGTGTGTGGCTAAATGGGGTGTGTAGAAATACAGCTAAACCTAGTGTATGGCTAAATGGGGTCACCATGTAACGATCCCTGCAGTCTGAGTCGGTTCCTGTCTGTGTACTAGTTTTTCTGCTCGGGATCTCCAGTTTCCCGAGGGCTCTGGAACGCTCCCTGCCTGGTTGCCGGGCAACGTTGCTAGGCGGGAGCTCTCTTGAGTTCCGCACCTGCATCCCATCAGCAATCTGCACACCTGGTCCTGATCATCACCCTTCTTAGGCTCTGTCCTGACATCCATTCCCTGCCGGATCGTTAGCCATGAACAGTATGTTTGTCCGTGTATCAGCCTTGGAACTTCTAGCGTTCGTTTTGTTGTTTTGCACCTTTTTGACTTGCTGTATACTTACCTCCGTTTTGTTCTATCTGCAGTCACTCACCCGGAACCTTCACCCAACCTCTGCCTGATGGTCGGCGGCTGCCGAGCCATTACTGGACCTACCACTGCACCCTCAACAACCCATCCACGCCACCCGCTCTGTTCCCTGGATTATTCAGCCTCACTCGTGGATCTATTAAATAAACACTCACCTTTGTTTCAACTTTCCTTGTCCTGGTCTGCTTCTGGGTTCTGGCTTAGTAAACCGTGACAGAACGATCCGGCCAGTAATGAACCCAGCGGACCTGGACTCTGTTCGCCATGCCATTACCCATCAGGAGAAGATGTTGGGCCATCATAGCACGGAGCTACAGGAAATTGCGTTGGCAGTTCGGAACCTTTCTACCGGTCTGACGGAGGTCCAGAACCAGCGCAAGCTTCCGGTGGAGGATCCACTACCGGTTTCACCCATCTCGCCTGCCGCTTCTGGAGCTGTGTCCTTCCGTGAGCCCAAGGTTCCGACGCCGGATAAATATGAGGGGGAGCTGGGAAGATGCCGTTCTTTCCTTATGCAGTGTGGGTTAGTGTTCGATCTACAGCCCTACTCTTATGCCACAGACAAGGCTAGGATAGCCTTTGTGATTGAGTTGCTGCGTGGTCGAGCGCTGGAGTGGGCTTCAGCTGTTTGGGAACGACAGGACCCCTGCATGGCTTCATACCAGGGGTTCACGGCCGAGATGAGGAAGCTCTTCGACCATTCCGTCCGAGGGAGGGACGCAGCTAGGCGCCTGTTTTCGCTTCGCCAAGGAACTCGCAGCGTGGCCGACTTCGTGATCGAGTTCAAGACGTTGGCTGTGGAGAGTGGGTGGAATGAGGAGTCTCTGCAAGCGGCCTTTTACCAGGGTCTGTCGGAGCAGCTCAAGGATGAGTTGATCTCCTATCCGGAGCCTAGTGACCTGGACAGCTTGGTAGCCTTGTCTATTCGGGTGGATAATCGAGTCCGAGAGCGAAGGAGGGAGAAGCAATGGGTTCCGTCCAATCGATCAGCTTCTCAGGTTCCAGTCGGGTCGGGGATTGGACCAGAATACGTCGATCAGCGTCCACCACACAGGATTAGTGGAGAGGTCCTGTCTCCCGATTCTGAACCCATGCAAGTAGGGCGGCACGGGTTAACTAAGGAGGAACGCCAACTCAGACGTAGGACTAACTGTTGCCTCTACTGTGGTGGTTCGGGACATTACCTCGCCACTTGTTCCCGGCGGTCGTCAAACTGCGCGGCTCGCTAAAGTTGGGAGGACTTTTAGCGAGCCAGTTTCGACCTCTCAATACCTCTGTCAGACCCCGTTTCCCGGCTACCCTTATGAACAGGAATCAGAGCTTAGCGATTAACGCTTTTATCGATTCAGGTGCCGATGGAAGCTTTCTTGATGCCGAGTTGGTGGAACAGCTGGGGCTTTCCAAGGAGCAATTGCCGGAAGCCATTGAAGCGACCACTCTGAACGGCAGTAGTCTGGCACGTATCACGATGAGGACTGAACCGGTTAAGATGCTGTTGTCGGGGAATCATTCGGAGATGATTTCATTCTTCATTCTGCCGTCTTCCCATGTTCCTCTGGTCCTTGGATACCCCTGGCTGAAGGAACACAATCCCACGTTCGATTGGGTGACGGGCAAGGTAACGAGTTGGAGCCTTGATTGTCATGCTAACTGTCTCAAGACTGCCTGTCCCCATTCGGTTCCCAGTCAGGTGGTTGAGGCTAAACCCCCAGATTTGTCCCTGGTTCCCGAGACATATCACGATTTGGGGGAAGTGTTCAGTAAGCAGAAGGCTCTGTCACTCCCTCCCCACCGACCATATGATTGTGCCATCAACCTGTTCCCTGGAGCCGTCTACCCCAAGGGAAGGTTATACAGTATCTCCCGACCTGAACGTGAGGCTTTGGAGACCTACATCAAGGAGTCCCTAGCTGCTGGTCTCGTTCGTCCCTCGTCATCACCCCTGGGGGCAGGATTCTTCTTTGTGGGTAAGAAGGATGGCTCTCTTCGACCGTGTATTGATTATCGGGGGTTGAATGACATCACGGTCAAGAACAAGTATCCCTTGCCCTTGATGAGCTCTGCCTTCGACTCCTTACAGGGTGCTACGGTGTTCACCAAGCTAGACCTACGCAATGCGTATCACATGGTCCGGATCAGAGAGGGGGACGAGTGGTTGACGGGTTTCAATACACCGATGGGTCACTTCGAGTATCAGGTGATGCCGTTTGGACTGACCAATGCTCCAGCGGTATTCCAGAGTATGGTGAACGACGTCCTGAGAGATATGATCGGTCTCTTTGTGTTTGTTTACCTGGATGACATTCTGATCTTCTCGAAGGAACCTTCCGACCACGTCCAGCATGTCCGGCAGGTTCTGCAGCGATTGTTGGAGAATCGCCTGTTCGTGAAGGCCGAGAAGTGCGAGTTTCACGCCCACACGACATCCTTCCTCGGGTACATCATCTCCAGGGGAGAGATTAGGATGGACCAGGAGAAGGTTAGAGCGGTTCTGGAATGGGCCCAGCCCGGTACGAGATTGCAGCTCCAGAGATTTTTGGGGTTTGCGAATTTCTACCGCAGATTCATCCGGGATTACAGCCGTGTGGCCGCTCCGTTAACTGCCTTGACTTCCAGTATCAGGACCTTCAAGTGGAATCCGGAGGCGGATCGAGCGTTTCTGGATTTGAAGAGGCGATTCACCAACGCACCGATTCTCTCTCAACCGGACACGGCCCGTCAGTTCGTCGTTGAAGTGGACGCGTCTGATGTGGGAGTTGGCGCCATCCTGTCGCAGCGATGCTCCACGGACAGTAAACTCCATCCCTGCGCCTACTACTCTCGTCGCCTTTCGCCTGCGGAGAGGAACTACGATGTGGGTAACCGGGAGCTTCTCGCGGTGAAACTTGCCTTGGAGGAGTGGCGCCACTGGTTGGAGGGGGCGGAGCAACCGTTTATTGTCTGGACTGACCACAAGAATCTTGCTTACGTGCAATCGGCTAGACGTCTCAACTCCCGTCAGGCCAGGTGGGCGTTGTTTTTCGGACGATTCAATTTTTCCCTGACGTTCCGACCTGGATCTAAGAACGGCAAGGCGGACGCCTTGTCCCGGATGTTCTCCAAGACGGAAGAGAGTGGGTCCAAGACCGAGACGATTCTCCCCCGGAACTGCGTCGTGGGAGCAGTTATGTGGAAGATTGAGGAGGAGGTGATGGCGGCCCTTCGGACGCAGCCCGGTCCCGGTAACGGTCCACCCGGTCGGTTGTTTGTGCCTGAGTCGGTTCGTCCTGCTGTCCTCAAATGGTCCCACGCCAGCAAGATGGCTTGTCACCCTGGCGTGGCTCGGACGATGGCGTTTCTTCGCAGACGTTTTTGGTGGCCTGCCATGGCCGAGGATACTCGGGGTTTTGTTGCTGCCTGTCCAGTGTGTGCGCAGAATAAGAGTACCAATCGGCCCAGCTCTGGACTACTTCATCCCCTTCCTATTCCCCGGCGACCATGGTCGCATCTGGCCCTGGACTTTGTCACTGGGTTGCCCTCTTCTGAGGGGAACACGGTCGTTCTGACTATCGTGGACAGATTCAGCAAGTTCGCCCACTTTGTGCCAATTGCCAAGCTTCCCTCTGCCTCGGAGACGTCCGAGATCCTGGTTAGGGAGGTTTTCAGGGTCCACGGTTTGCCCAGTGATATCGTTTCCGACCGTGGTCCTCAGTTTACCTCTGCTGTCTGGAAGTCCTTCTGTTTGGCCATTGGAGCTACAGTCAGTCTCACATCTGGTTTTCACCCCCAATCTAATGGTCAGGCGGAGAGAGCCAACCAGAAGATGGAATCCACGCTACGCTGCCTTGTCTCCTCCAACCCCACCTCCTGGGTCTCTCAGTTGCCTTGGGTTGAGTATGCCCACAATACTCTCCCTACATCTGCCACTGGGATGTCTCCCTTCCAGTGCCTGTATGGCTACCAACCTCCCTTGTTCCCTTCTCAGGAGAAGGAGCTCTCAGTGCCCTCTGTTCAGGCCCATATTCGTCGTTGCCACCGGACCTGGCATCGGGCCAGAAAGGCACTCCTTAGAGTTTCGGACCGGTATCAGCTCCAGGCGAATCGTCGCCGGATCCCCGCTCCCACCTATACCATCGGAGATAGGGTCTGGTTGGCCACACGGGATCTTCCTTTACGGACTGAGTCTAGGAAGTTGTCACCGAAGTTCATTGGTCCGTTTGTGGTGGAGAAGGTGATCAATCCGGTTGCAGTTCGACTCAAACTACCGAGAACGCTCAGAGTCCATCCCACCTTTCATGTCTCCTGCCTCAAGCCTGTTCTCCTCAGTCCTCTGTTGCCTCCTCCGCCTCCTCCTCCTCCTCCTCGGATGATTGGAGGTGGTCCTGCCTACACGGTGCGACGCATCATGGATTCCAGACGGCGGGGCCGGGGTTTCCAGTATCTCGTGGACTGGGAGGGGTATGGTCCTGAAGAGAGGAGTTGGATTCCGCGGCGACAGATCCTAGATGCTGACCTCATTCGTGACTTCTACCGCCTCCATCCTGGCGCTCCGGGGAGTCCGCCCGGTGGCGTTCGTCGGAGGGGGGGTACTGTAACGATCCCTGCAGTCTGAGTCGGTTCCTGTCTGTGTACTAGTTTTTCTGCTCGGGATCTCCAGTTTCCCGAGGGCTCTGGAATGCTCCCTGCCTGGTTGCCGGGCAACGTTGCTAGGCGGGAGCTCTCTTGAGTTCCGCACCTGCATCCCATCAGCAATCTGCACACCTGGTCCTGATCATCACCCTTCTTAGGCTCTGTCCTGACATCCATTCCCTGCCGGATCGTTAGCCATGAACAGTATGTTTGTCCGTGTATCAGCCTTGGAACTTCTAGCGTTCGTTTTGTTGTTTTGCACCTTTTTGACTTGCTGTATACTTACCTCCGTTTTGTTCTATCTGCAGTCACTCACCCGGAACCTTCACCCAACCTCTGCCTGATGGTCGGCGGCTGCCGAGCCATTACTGGACCTACCACTGCACCCTCAACAACCCATCCACGCCACCCGCTCTGTTCCCTGGATTATTCAGCCTCACTCGTGGATCTATTAAATAAACACTCACCTTTGTTTCAACTTTCCTTGTCCTGGTCTGCTTCTGGGTTCTGGCTTAGTAAACCGTGACACACCATCTCCCCTCCCCTCCCCTCCCCTCCCCTCCCCTCCCCTCTCCTCTCTCTCCACTACGCTCTCCTCCGCCCCCCACCCATCCTCTCTCCTCCGCCCCATCTCTCTCTGCTCATCTCTCGCAGCCCTTTGACATCTCCCTCTCTATCTCCCCTCCCGTCCTCTGTCCCCTCCTCTCTCTCCACTACCCTCCCCTCCTCACTCTCTCTCTCTTTCTCTTCCTGACATATAGCACCAGGCTTGTTGAGCTTGACTCAGTTGACTTGGGTAACAGACCTCTAGCTACCCCCCTTCCCCTTGCTCTATTGAACCTTTAATAAACCTTTATTTAACTAGGCAAGTCAGTTAAGAACAAATTCTTATTTACAATGATGGCCTACCCAGGCCAAACCCTCCCCTAACCCGGACGATGCTGGTCCAATTGTGCGCCGCTCTATGGGACTCCCAATCCCGGCCTGTTGTGATATAGCCTGGGATCGAACCCGGGTCTGTACTGACGCCTCTACCACTGCGATGCAGTGCCTATGATCACTGCGCCTCTCGGGAGGCCATAGAAACACAAAACGAATATTAAATAGATACATCATATATACTCTCATTCATTTCCATAGGGACAGATACAATCAATCATTGACACACTGAATATACAACATCACATACACCATCACACCTTAAATGACATTAGTGCCTGTCCCCAGATGGACAGTTATTGTCACGCCCTGGCTCTGGGGACTCTTTAATGTTGAGCCAGGGTGTGTAGGTTTCATTGTTTAGTTTTCTATGTTTGTGTTCTAGATCGTTTAGATCTATGTTGGCCAGGGTGGTTCCCAATCAGAGGCAGCTGTAGCTTGTTGTCTCTGATTGGGGACCATACTTAGGCAGCCCGTTTGGCACTGTTATTTTGTGGGATCTTGTTCCGTTTGGTTCGTGTGTGTACTAAATAAAGTATGTACGCCTATCACGCTGCGCCTTGGTCCGCTTCCGTCAACGATCGTGACAGAAGATCCCACCACCAGAGGACCAAGCAGCGTGCCAAACAGGAGAAGTTGGCGATGTCCCAGGTGGGCGAATGGTGGTCTTGGGAGGACATATTCGTGGGCAGAGGGCCATGGGCAAAAGTAAATGCCCAGGCAGGAGAGGAGAAACGGCGCCAACCGTGCCGACATCGGACACGCGAGAGGCAACCCCAATACATTTTTTGGGGGGGGCACACGGCGTGGACGACGGGGCTGCTGGAGGCAGCTACAGGACGAATCGGCGGACTAGGAGAGGAGGCCACCAGGTTTGGGGGGCTGGAAGGGAGGTTGGCGGAGCCTAGAGGTAGAGCAGAGCCAACTCCCCGTACTCAGGCTAGGCAGCGTGAGACTGGGCAGGTTCCGTGTTATGTGGAGCCACGTACTGTGCCGCGAGTGTTCCGGCACAGTCCTGTACGTCCTGTGCTAGCACCACGCACGTGTCGTGCAGCCAGGACGGAGTGTGCCGGCTCAACACTCGTGGCCTCCAGTACCCCTCCTCGGTCCCGGATATCCTGCGCCAGTGCCACGTGCTGTAGTGCCAGTACGAGTGCACAGCCCTGTATGTCCTGTGCTGATGCCTCACACAGATTGTGTGGAAACAGGCATTCAGCCAGGACGGGTTGTGTCAGCTCTCCGCTCCAGACCTCCAGTCCGTCTCCACAGTCCAGCCCGGCCTGTTCCTGTCCCTCGCACCAAGCCTGTGGTGCGCGTCGTCAGCCCGGTCCGGCCTGTTCCTGCTCCCCACACCAAGCCAGTGGTGCGCGTCGCCAGCCCGGTCCGGCCTGTTCCTGCTCCCCGCACCAAGCCTGTGGTGCGCGTTGCCAGCCCGGTCCGGCCTGTTCCTGCATCCCGCACCAAGCCTGTGGTGCGCGTCGTCAGCCCGGTCCGGCATGTTCCTGCTCCCCGCACCAAGCCAGTGGTGCGCGTCGCCAGCCCGGTCCGGCCTGTTCCTGCTCCCCGCACCAAGCCAGTGGTGCGCGTCGCCAGCCCGGTCCGGCCTGTTCCTGTCCCTCGCACCAAGCCTGTGGTGTGCGTCGCCAGCCCGGTCCGGCCTGTTCCTGCTTCCCGCACCAAGCCAGTGGTGCGCGTCGTCAGTCTGGCACGGCCCGTGCCTGTTCCACCGGTGCAGAAATCCCAGAACCACACGGGGGGACCTAGTGAATGACCTGCAGAGAGCTGGGACCAAAGTAACAAAGCCTACCATCAGTAACACACTACGCCGCCAGGGACTCAAATCCTGCACTGCAAGACGTGTCCCCCTGCTTGTCCAGGCCCATCTGAAGTTTGCTAGAGTGCATTTGGATGATCCAGAAGAGGATTGGGAGAATGTCATATGGTCAGATGAAACCAAAATATAACCTTTTGGTAAAAACTCAACTCTTTGTGTTTGGAGGACAAAGAATGCTGAGTTGCATCCAAAGAACACCATACCTACTGTGAAGCATGGGGGTGGAAACATCATGCTTTGGGGCTGTTTTTCTGCAAAGGGACCAGAACGACTGATCCGTGTAAAGGAAAGAATGAATGGGGCCATGTATCGTGAGATTTTGAGTGAAAACCTCCTTCCATCAGCAAGGGCATTGAAGATGAAACGTGGCTGGGTCTTTCAGCATGACAATGATCCCAAACACACCGCCCGGGCAACGAAGGAGTGGCTTCGTAAGAAGCATTTCAAGGTCCTGGAGTGGCCTAGCCAGTCTCCAGATCTCAACCCCATAGAAAATCTTTGGAGGGAGTTGAAAGTCTGTGTTGCCCAGCGACAGCCCCAAAACATCACTGCTCTAGAGGAGATCTGCATGGAGGAATGGGCCAAAATACCAGCAACAGTGTGTGAAAACCTTGTGAAGACTTACAGAAAACGTTTGACCTGTGTCATTGTCATCAAAGGGTATATAACAAAGTATTGAGAAACTTTTGTTATTGACCAAATACTTATTTTCCACCATAATTTGCAAATAAATTCATTACAAATCCTACAATGTGATTTTCTGGATTTTTTTTCCTCATTTTGTCTGTCATAGTTGATGTGTGCCTATGATGAACATTACAGGCCTCTCTCATCTTTTTAAGTGGGAGAACTTGCACAATTGGTGGTTAACTAAATCCTTTTTTCCCCACTGTATACTTGGAGGAGATGGGAAACGTTGCCCATACTAGGTCAATGGGCTGCGCGGTGCATTCTGGGCGAACCGGGACAAGGAGAGCTCTCCTTCAAGAAGTGAATGGGAGTCTATTGGGCGCTAGCTCAAAACCTAACATTAGCACGAATTTCGTCAACAAGAAGTGCAACATTACACATCTTTTCCCGAGATGTGAGATAATTAACTTGCTATCTGTAGTATCGTATAGCTTTGGAATCGTGTTATTACGTACTTTCGAGGAATAGAGGCACGTTTCTCGACATATAGACTGACTTTGAGAAGGAATTGCCTGACGATTAGCTTAGCAACCGCGTGACGCAGTATGACAACGTCAACGCGATTGGTCGACAGTCTGCTGGGTGGGACATTATACATTCTTCATTGGATTCTATCTCCTTTCTATAATATCTGTGGAACTGCACCATGCAATGCACCCTGGACTAAAGAGGCAGACAAATAGGAAAAATGTGCTAGACCCTCTGTTAAATTACACATTTCAATCGGTAGGAATATCGCAGAAATATGATCAATGGCTCATTCGAGAGAAGACATCCTCAAGAGTTATGACATCGGCCAGTATTGAAATCTGACATGCATAATAAACGTTTATGCGATCTAAAAGTCGTATTCCTATTAACTTACTATTAACTTCCAGATTCACTTCCAGAATAACTTCCAGATTAATTCCCAGATCCCCTCCTCTCTCTCCCCACTCCCTCCTCTCTCTCCCCTCCCCTCCTCTCTCCCAATTCCCTCCTCTCTCTCCCCTCCCCTCCTCTCTCTCCCCACTCCCTCCTCTCTCTCCCCACTCCCTCCTCTCTCTCTCTCTCTCTACTCCTCTCTCTCTCTAAC
>NW_028157563.1:0-50558 GCF_964263955.1 Coregonus lavaretus
ACTCTAGGACCAAGAAAATGTATTCAAATAGCTTCTAAATTGTTTAAATGTTGTAAGTACGGTATTTATTTTTCCATTTACTGAAAGGTTTCTCTTTTGGAGATAAGAGGTTTTCATCAGACAGCGACAATATATTCAAATACCTTCAAATATATTATTTGGTTTTCTGAGAAGTATTCAAAATACTTTCAATATTATTAGTTTTTCTGAGACCTGTATTTGAATATCAAAGAAACTCGTTGCCTATTAGTTGTAACTCTATTTACTGTAATCTATATTCCACTACCTTGAGTATTTGAAAAGTTGGTATTTTCAAACAAACTACAAAATACACTACTTTCTGCACACATCTGCCTGGTTCTCAAAGTGCACTATCTGTGTCCCAAATGGCACCCTATTCCCTATCTAGTGCACTAGCTGTATCCCAAATGGCACACTATTCCCTATCTAGTGCACTAGCTGTATCCCAAATGGCACACTATTCCCTATCTAGTGCACTAGCTGTATCCCAAATGGCACACTATTCCCTATCTAGTGCACTAGCTGTATCCCAAATGGCACACTATTCCCTATCTAGTGCACTAGCTGTATCCAAATGGCACACTATTCCCTATCTAGTGCACTAGCTGTGTCCCAAATGACACACTATTCCCTATCTAGTGCACTAGCTGTATCCCAAATGGCACACTATTCCCTATCTAGTGCACTAGCTGTATCCCAAATGGCACACTATTCCCTATCTAGTGCACTAGCTGTATCCCAAATGGCACACTATTCCCTATCTAGTGCACTAGCTGTATCCCAAATGGCACACTATTCCCTATCTAGTGCACTAGCTGTATCCCAAATGGCACACTATTCCCTATCTAGTGCACTAGCTGTATCCCAAATGGCACACTATTCCCTATCTAGTGCACTACCTGTATCCCAAATGGCACACTATTCCCTATCTAGTGCACTAGCTGTATCCCAAATGGCACACTATTCCCTATCTAGTGCACTAGCTGTGTCCCAAATGGCACACTATTCCTATCTAGTGCACTAGCTGTGTCCCAAATGGCACACTATTCCCTATCTAGTGCACTAGCTGTGTCCAAATGGCACACTATTCCCTATTCACACTATTCCCTATCTCCTGAGTGGCGCAGTGGTCTAAGGCACTGCATCGCAGTGCTAACTGTGCCACTGGAGATCCTGGTTCAAATCCAGGTTCTGTCGCAGCCGGCCGCGACCGGGAGACTCATGGGGCGGCGCACAATTGGCCAGCGTCGTCCAGGGTAGGGGAGGGAAGGCCGGCAGGGATGTAGCTCAGTTGATAGAGCATGGCGTTTGCAACGCCAGGGTTGTGGGTTTGATTCCCACGGGGGGCCAGTATAAAAAAAAACATGTATTCACTAACTGTAAGTCGCTCTGGATAAGAGCGTCTGCTAAATAATGTAAAATGTAAATGTAGTGCACTACTTCCCATTGGGCATAGATGTAATTTCAACATCTAGTTTTGATTTTGTTGACTTGTCAGCTAATGTTAATTCAATGTGAAATCAACAACAACAACAAAAATACAATTTCATTGAATTTAGGTTAAAAGTAGGGTGAAATAAAGATGATGATTACTTTTTGCAATTCCAATGGTTTCCAAGTTGATTCAAAGTCATCCATGTTTTGTTGTTGAAATGACGTGCACGTGGGTTTTGACAATGGCCCATAGGGTTTAAAAGTAGTGCACTATATAAGGAATAGGTTGTCATTTGGGATGCAAACAAAATATCTCCTGACCTCTCCTACCTGGTAGTCAAAGTGTGTCTCCGGTCCTCCCTCGGGTCCGAGGCCCAGTTTCCCTGAGGCCAGCTGCTGGGTGTGGTGTCTGAGACAGGCGATGGTCAGCGCACACCACCACCAACCCGCCCACACACGCCATGGACACCAGCGCCAGTACCAGCCCGCTGGAGCCCTCCTTCACCCGCGTGGCATGGGGCAGCCCATCACCCTCGCTCCTCTGTAGGGGGAGAGAGAGAGAGGGGAGGGAGGAGGAAGAGGAGGATGACAAAGAGAGAGGAGGAGAGGAGAGGAGAGGAGAGGAGAGGAGAGGAGAGGAGAGGAGAGGAGAGGAGAGGAGAGGAGAGGAGAGGAGAGGAGAGGAGAGGAGAGGAGAGGAGAGGAGAGGAGAGGAGAGGAGAGGGGGAGAGGGGTAGAGAGAGAGAGGGGGAGGAGAGGGAGATATAAAGGAGGAGAGGGAGATAGAGAGGGAGAGGAGAGGGGTAGAGAGAGAGAGAGAGAGAGAGAGAGAGAGAGAGAGAGAGAGAGAGGAGAGGGAGATAGAGAGGGAGGAGAGGAGAGGAGGAGAGGGGGAGGAGAGGAGAGGGGAGAGGGGGAGGAGAGGGAGACAGAGAGGGAGGAGAGGGAGATAGAGAGGGGGAGGAGAGGGTAGAGAGAGAGAGGGGAGAAGAGAGGAGAGGGGGAGAGAGAGAGAGAGAGAGAGAGAGAGAGAGAGAGAGAGAGAGAGAGAGAGAGAGAGAGAGAGAGAGAGAGAGAGGGAGGAGAGGGAGAGGGAGAGGGAGAGGGAGAGAGAGGACAGAGACAGAGACAGAGACAGAGACAGAGGAGAGAGAGAGAGAGGAAAAGTGATGAGGTGATACATATCAAAGAAGATACCTGTTTGTTTACAGAGATGTTGTTAAGAAGTTGTCCTCAGAGGATGGACTTTAATGATGTCTGTCTCTTCCCCAGTCTTAATGATAGAGCAGGAACAGAATTTCACAGAGAGAGAGAGAAGTGAGGATGAGGAGGACTAAAGAGGTTGTGTTTGTGTTGCCCAAAGGCAATGTTAAGGGTCTGCCCTCCCCCTCCCTCCCCCTCTCTCCCCCTCTCTCCCCCTCTCTCCTTTCTCTCCCCATCTCTCCTTTCTCCCCCCTCTCCCCATCTCTCCTTTCTCTTCCCCTCTCTCTTTTCTCTCCCCCTCTCTCCCCATCTCTCCTTTCTCTCCTCCTCTCTCCCCCTCTCTCCTTTCTCTTCCCTCTTCCCCTCTCTCTTTTCTCTCCCCCTCTCTCCCCCTCTCTTCTTTCTCTTCCCATCTCTCCTTTCTCTCCTCCTCTCTCCTTTCTCTCCCCCCTCTCTCCCCCCTCTCCTTTGTATCCCACCTCTCTACCCATCTCTTCCCATCTCTCCTTTCTCTCCCCCTCTCTCCCATCTCTCCTTTCTCTCCCCCTCTCTCCTTTCTCTCCCCCTCTCTCCCCATCTCTCCTTTCTCTTCCTCTCTCTCTTTTCTCTCCCCCTCTCTCCTTTGTATCCCACCTCTCTCCCCATCTCTCCTTTCTCTCCCCCCTCTCTCCCATCTCTCATTTCTCTCCCCCTCTCTCATTTCTCTCCCCCTCTCTCCTTTGTATCCCACCTCTCTCCCCCTCTCTTCCCCTCTCTCCTTTCTCTCCCCCTCTCTCCTTTGTATCCCACCTCTCTCCCCATCTCTCCCCCCTCTCCTTTTTCTCCCACCTCTCTCCCCATCTCTCCCCCTCTCTCCTTTTTCTCCCCCCTCGTATCTCACCTCTCCCCCCTCTCTCCCTGTCTCTCCTTTCTCTCCCCCTCTCTCCTTTGTATCCCACCTCTCTCCCCATAACTCCCCCTCTCTCCTTTCTCTCCCCCCTCTCTCCCCATTTCTCCATTCTCTCCCCCTCTCTCCTTTGTATCTCACCTCTCTCCCCCTCTCTCCCTGTCACTCCTTTCTCACCCAACAAAAAAATGGTCTAGCCCATCTGGCATTTGCCAGAATTGCCAGATGGCCAATCCGCCCCTGCAGAGCAGAGAGGGGTAGAAAGAAGGATCAGAAATATATGAAGGGAAAACAAATTAGAACAAATGATGCAGGGCCAGTGCTATCCAGGGTCCTTAGGACGTCCCTACGATACCCTTAACCCCTAACCTTACCCCAACCCTAAACCCTAACCCTACCCTTACCTTAACCCCTACCCTTACCCTAACCCTACCCTTACCCTACCCTTACCTTAACCCCTACCCTTAACCCCTACCCTTAACCCTTACCCTTACCCTAACCCTACCCTTACCCTTAACCCCTAACCTTACCCTTAACCCTTACCCTAACCCTAACCCTAACCCTACCCTTACCCTTACCCTTAACCCCTACCCTTACCCTAACCCTAACCCTAACCCTACCCTTACCCTTAACCCCTAACCTTACCCTTAACCCTTACCCTAACCCTAACCCTAACCCTACCCTTACCCTTAACCATTACCCTTACCCTAAACCCTAAACCCTAACCCTACCCTTACCTTAACCCCTACCCTTAACCTTAACCCCTACCCTAACCCTAACCCTAACCCTAAACCCTAAACCCTAACCCTAACCCTAACCCTACCCTTACCCTAACCCTAAACCCTAACCCTACCCTTAACCCCTACCCTTACCCTTAACCCTTACCCTAACCCTAACCCTAACCCTAAACCCTAACCCTACCCTTAACCCCTACCCTTACCCTAACTCTAAACCCTAAACCTACCCTTACACTTAACCCCTACCCTAACCCTAACCCTAACCCTAAACCTACCCTTACCCTTAACCCCTACCCTAACCTTAACCCCTACCCTAACCCTAACCGTAACCCCTACCCTAACCCTTACCCTAACCATTTTAAATGTAAACTTCAATGGGGTAGGGATGTCCCAAGGATCCCAGATAGCACAGACCAATTGTAGGAATAAACTGAGGCCAAACACAACATTTTATCTCCAAATGTTAGAGAAGTATATTATTATTATATTTCAGAAGTATATTTCAAATATTAATCATAATCAACAGCCAATAAATCAGAGAAGTCCTATAGGCTAGAGCGATTAGTCTGTCAAATTCAGTGTGTGTCTGCACGTACGCACAAAACAGACAATCGTTTAAAAATGTGTACACATGAAGTGCGCTGAGTAAATATCGCATTTAACAAGATTGGTGGATACACATAGCAGGGGTTCAGGGGGGGCGTCAGCCTCTCTGTTCAGTACAGAGGAGAGCAACAACATCATGAATACATGATGAATTCATTAAAGAGGAAGAGAGAGGGCTGGAGGGATCTATTCTACATGATAGAGTGAGTGAAGAGAGAGGGCTGGAGGGATCTATTCTACATGATAGAGTGAGTGCAGAGAGAGGGCTGGAGGGATCTATTCTACATGATAGAGTGAGTGCAGAGAGAGGGCTGGATGATCTATTCTACATGATAGAGTGAGTGAAGAGAGAGGGCTGGAGGGATCTATTCTACATGATAGAGTGAGTGCAGAGAGAGGGCTGGATGATCTATTCTACATGATAGAGTGAGTGAAGAGAGAGGGCTGGAGGATCTATTCTACATGATAGAGTGAGTACAGAGAGAGGGCTGGAGGATCTATTCTACATGATAGAGTGAGTGAAGAGAGAGGGCTGGAGGATCTATTCTACATGATAGAGTGAGTACAGAGAGAGGGCTGGAGGATCTATTCTACATGATAGAGTGAGTACAGAGAGAGGGCTGGAGGGATCTATTATACATGATAGAGTGAGTGCAGAGAGAGGGCTGGAGGATCTATTCTACATGATAGAGTGAGTGAAGAGAGAGGGCTGGAGGATCTATTCTACATGATAGAGGAGTGGGGGAAGAGAGACAGGAGTGGGGGGAAGAGAGAGAGGTGTGGGGGGAAGAGAGAGAGGTGTGGGGGAAGAGAGAAGAGAGAGAGAGGAGTGGGGGAAGAGAGAGAGGAGTGGGAGAAGAGGAATTTACCAGAAAAAATGAGTAGTGGATTGGTTGTTTGGGAAAGTGTGACAGCTGGAACTGGATTGGTTAATGACTTTAACTGATCCTTCATTTGAACACAACTCTCCCAAGGGAGCTGGCACACCAGGAAGGAGCTACAAAAGAGAAGCGAAAGACAGAGAGAGAGAACTGATGACATGAATAAGGGCTAAAGGAAACCCTAGTTTCTACTGTACCTCTCCCACACCAGTCTGCAGTATCTTCAATCCTGTCTCAGACTCCAGAAAGGTCTTCTCAGACGCTGACAAAGACAAAAACACAACAAACCAAATAGCCGTTATTCATGAATATCAAACATACTATTCTGTCCCAAATGGCACCCTATTCCCTGTATAGTGCACCACATTTGACCAATGGTCCATAGGGCACTATGTGTGGCGTCAGCTCCTATAAAACCCTCCATACTACGGAGGGTCAGAGTGAAAGGGATTGTGGGTTCTTCTCTGGAATCATGGAAATGTTCACATAAATACACATCTCCCTCAACCCAGCCAGGCCCAACCTCTACATTCAGCTGGAGCAGTCAGAGAATTGTGGGCTCTCCTTCTCCGTGGCCGTCGTGAGTAAGACGTTTAAACATGTTAACCCTCGCAAGGCTGCCGGCCCAGACGGCATTCCTAGCCGAGTCCTCAGAGCATGCGCAGACCAGCTGGCTGGTGTGTTTACGGACATATTCAATCTCTCCCTATCCCAGTCTGCTGTCCCCACATGCTTCAAGATGGCCACCATTGTTCCTGTACCCAAGAAAGCGAAGGTAACTGAACTAAATAACTATCGCCCCGTAGCACTCACCTCTGTCATCATGAAGTGCTTTGAGAGACTAGTCAAGGATCATATCACCTCTACCTTACCTGACACCCTAGACCCACTTCAATTTGCTTACCGCCCCAATAGATCCACAGACAATGCAATCACCATCACACTGCACACTGCCCTATCCCATCTGGACAAGAGGAATACCTATGTAAGAATGCTGTTCATTGACTATAGCTCAGCCTTCAACACCATAGTACCCTACAAGCTCATGATTAAGCTCGAGGCCCTGGGTCTGAACCCTGCCCTGTGCAATTGGGTCCTAGCATGCATGCTCTTCAACCGAATGCTGCTTGCACCCACCTGCCCGATTAGAATCACTACTCTCGGCGGGTCTGACTTAGAATATGTAGACAACTACAAATACCTAGGTGTCTGGTTAGATCGTAAACTCTCTTTCCAGTCTTACATTAAGCATCTCCAATCCAAAGTTAAATCTAGAATCGGCTTCCTATTTCGCAACAAAGCCTCCTTCACTCATGCTGCTAAACATGCCTTCGTAAAACTGACTATCCTACCGATCCTTGACTTTGGCGATGTCATTTACAAAATACCTTCCAACACTCTACTCAGCAAATTGGATGTAGTCTATCACAGTGCCATCCGTTTTGTCACCAAAGCCCCATATACTACCCACCATTGTGACCTGTATGCTCTCGTTGGCTGGCCCTCACTACATATTCCTCGCCAAACCCACTGGCTCCAGGTCATCAATAAATAACTTCTAGGCAAATCCCCGCCTTATCTTAGCTCACTGGTCACCATAGCAACACCCACCCGTAGTATGCGCTCCAGCAGGTATATCTCACTGGTCATCCCCAAAGCCAACACCTCCTTTGGCCGCCATTCCTTCCAGTTCTCTGCTGCCAATGACTGGAACGAACTGCAAAAATCTCTGAAGCTGGAGACACTTATCTCCCTCACTTTAAGCATCAGTTGTCAGAGCAGCTTACCGATCACTGCACCTGTACACAGCCCATCTAAAATTAGCCCACCCAACTACCTCATCCCCATATTGTTATTTATTTTGCTCATTTGAACCCCAGTATCTCTATTTGCACATCATCTTCTGCACATCTATCACTCCAGTGTTAATACTAAATTGTAATTATTTTGCACTATAGCCTATTTATTGCCTTACCTCCATAACTTACTACATTCGCACACACTGTATTTATATTTTCTGTTGTATTTTTGACTTTATGTTTTGTTTTACCCCATATGTAACTCTGTGTTGTTGTTTTTATCGCACTGCTTTGCTTTATCTTGGCCAGGTCGCAGTTGTAAATGAGAACTTGTTCTCAACTGGCTTACCTGGTTAAATAAAGGTTAAATAAATAAAATAAAATAAATCAAAATGACTGCGTAGCCATGACGACACAACAGTAGTAGGCTTGATTACCAACAATGACGAAACAGCCTACAGGGAGGAGGTGTGGGCTCTCAGAGTGTTGTGTCAGGAAAATAACCTCTCACTCAACGTCAACAAAACAAAGGAGATGATCGTGGACTTCAGGAAACAGCAGAGGGTGCACCCCCCTATCCATATCGACGGGACAGCAGTGGAGAAGGTGGAAAGTTTTAAGTTCCTCGGCGTACATATCACTGACAAACTGAAATCGTCCACCCACGCAGACAGTGTGGTGAAGAAGGCGCAACAGAGCCTCTTCAACCTCAGGAGGCTGAAGAAATTTGGCCTGTCACCTAAAACCCTCACAAACTTTTACAGATGGACAATTGAGAGCATCCTGTCGGGCTGTATCACCGCATGGTACGGCAACTGCACCACCCACAACCGCAGGGCTCTCCAGAGGGTGGTGCGGTCTGCCGAACGCATTACCGGAGGCAAACTACCCGCCCTCCAGGACACCTACAGCACCCGATGTCACAGGAAGGCCAAAAAGATAATCAAGGACAACTACCACCCGAGTCACTGCCTGTTCACCCCGCTACCATCCAGAAGGCGAGGTCAGTACAGGTGCATCAAAGCTGGGACCGAGAGACTGAAAAACAGCTTCTATCTCAAGGTCATCAGACTGTTAAATAGCCTTCACTAGCACAGAGAGGCTGCTGCCTACATACAGACTTGAAAATCACTGGCCACTTTAATAAATGGAACACCAGTCACTTTAATAATACCACTTTAATAATGTTTACATATCTTGCATTACCCATCTCATATGTATATGCTGTATTCTATACTATCTATTGCATCTTAGACTATTTACATTTTTAGTCATTTAGCAGACGCTCTTATCCAGAGCGACTTACAGGAGCAATTAGGGTTAAGTGCCTTGCTTAAGGGCACATCGACAGATTTTTCACCTAGTTGGCTTGGGGATTAGAACCAGCGACCTTTCGGTTACTGGCACAACACTCTTACCCACTAAGCTACCTGCCGCCCCACTATGCCACTCTGATAATGACATTGCTCATCCATATATGTGTCACGCCCTGGCCTTGAGAGCCCGGTTTTCTTCAGTCGGTTTGGTCAGGGTGTGAATTTCTATGTGTAGATCTAGATATTGTATTTCTATGTTGGCCGGTTGTGGTTCCCAATCAGAGGCAGCTGTCGATCGTTGTCTCTGATTGGGGATCATACTTAGGCAGCCATTTTGCCTACCTTTAGTTGTGGGATCTTGTTTCTGTGGGTTTGGTGTTAGCGGTTAGAACTTCACGGTGCTTTTGTTGGGTATTGATTTAATAAACTAACATGTAAGCATACATTTTACATTTACATTTACGTCATTTAGCAGACGCTCTTATCCAGAGCGACTTACAAATTGGTGCATTCACCCTATAGCCAGTCGGATAACCACTTTACAATATGTTTTTTTTTTTTTTTTTTTTTTTTTTTTGGGGGGGGGGTAGAAGGATTACTTTATCCTATCCCAGGTATTCCTTAAAGAGGTGGGGTTTCAAATGTCTCCGGAAGGTGGTGAGTGACTCCGCTGTCCTGGCGTCGTGAGGGAGCTTGTTCCACCATTGGGGTGCCAGAGCAGCGAACAGTTTTGACTGGGCTGAGCGGGAACTATGCTTCCGCAGAGGAAGGGGAGCCAGCAGGCCAGAGGTGGATGAACGCAATGCCCTCGTTTGGGTGTAGGGACTGATCAGAGCCTGAAGGTACAGAGGTGCCGATCCCCTCACAGCTCCATAGGCAAGCACCATGGTCTTGTAACAGATGCGAGCTTCAACTGGAAGCCAGTGGAGTGTGCGGAGGAGCGGGGTGACGTGAGAGAACTTGGGAAGGTTGAACACCAGACGGGCTGCGGCATTCTGGATGAGTTGTAGGGGTTTAATGGCACAGGCAGGGAGCCCAGCCAACAGCGAGTTGCAGTAATCCAGACGGGAGATGACAAGTGCCTGGATTAGGACCTGTGCCGCTTCCTGTGTAAGGCAGGGTCATACTCTCCGAATGTTGTAGAGCATGAACCTGCAGGATCGGGTCACCGCCTTGATGTTAGCGGAGAACGACAGGGTGTTGTCCAGGGTCACGCCAAGGCTCTTCGCACTCTGGGAGGAGGACACAACGGAGTTGTCAACCGTGATGGCGAGATCATGGAACGGGCAGTCCTTCCCCGGGAGGAAGAGCAGCTCCGTCTTGCCAGGGTTCAGCTTGAGGTGGTGATCCGTCATCCATACTGATATGTCTGCCAGACATGCAGAGATGCGATTCGCCACCTGGTTATCAGAAGGGGGAAAGGAGAAGATTAGTTGTGTATCGTCAGCCTAGCAATGATAGGAGAGGCCGTGTGAGGATATGACAGAGCCAAGTGACTTGGTGTATAGGGATAATAGGAGAGGGCCTAGAACTGAGCCCTGGGGGACACCAGTGGTGAGAGCACGTGGTGCGGAGACAGCTTCTCGCCACGCCACTTGGTAGGAGCGACCGGTCAGGTAGGACGCAATCCAGGAGTGAGCCGCGCCGGAGATGCCCAGCTCGGAGAGGGTGGAGAGGAGGATCTGATGGTTCACAGTATCAAAGGCAGCAGACAGGTCTAGAAGGACAAGAGCAGAGGAGAGAGAGTTAGCTTTAGCAGTGCGGAGAGCCTCCGTGACACAGAGAAGAGCAGTCTCAGTTGAATGACCAGTCCTGAAACCTGACTGGTTTGGATCAAGAAGGTCATTCTGAGAGAGATAGCAAGAGAGTTGGCTAAAGACGGCACGCTCAATAGTTTTGGAAAGAAAAGAAAGAAGGGATACTGGTCTGTAGTTGTTGACATCAGTGGGATCGAGTGTTGGTTTTTTGAGAAGGGGTGCAACTCTCGCTCTCTTGAAGACGGAAGGGACATAGCCAGCGGTCAAGGATGAGTTGATCAGCGAGGTGAGGTAGGGGAGAAGGTCACCGGAGATGGTCTGGAGAAGAGAGGAGGGGATGGGGTCAAGCGGGCAGGTTGTTGGGCGGCCTGCAGTCACTAGTCGCAAGATTTTATCTGGAGAGAGAGGGGAGAAAGAAGTCAAAGCATAGGGTAGGGCAGTGTGAGCAGGACCAGCAGTGTCATTAGACTTAACAAACGAGGATCGGATGTCGTCAACCTTCTTTTCAAAGTGGTTGACGAAGTCATCCACAGAGAGAGAGGAGGGGGGGGGGGGGGAGGGGGGAGGGGGGGGGGGGGGGGGGAGGATTCAGCAGGGAGGAGAATGTGGCAAAGAGCTTCCTAGGGTTAGAGGCAGATGCTTGGAATTTAGAGTGGTAGAAAGTGGCCTTAGCAGCAGAAACAGATGAAGAAAATGTAGAGAGGAGGGAGTGAAAAGATGCCAGGTTGGCAGGGAGTTTATTTTTCTTCCATTTCCGCTCCGCTGCCCGGAGCTCTGTTCTGTGAGCTCGCAATGAGTCATCAAGCCACGGAGCTGGAGGGGAGGACCGAGCCGGCCGGGAGGATAGGGGACACAGAGAGTCAAAGGATGCAGAAAGGGAGGAGAGGAGGGTTGAGGAGGCAGAATCAGGAGATTGGAGGGAGAAGGATTGAGCAGAGGGAAGAGATGATAGGATGGAAGAGGAGAGAGTAGTGTGAGAGAGAGAGCGAAGGTTGCGGCGGCGCATTACCATCTGTGTAGGGGCAGAGTGAGTAGTGTTGGAGGAGAGCGAGAGAGAAAAGGAAACAAAGTAGTGGTCGGAGACATGGAGGGGAGTTGCAGTGAGATTAGTAGAAGAGCAGCATCTAGTAAAGATGAGGTCAAGCGTATTGCCTGCCTTGTGAGTAGGGGGGGACGGTGAGAGGGTGAGGTCAAAAGAGGAGAGGAGTGGAAAGAAGGAGGCAGAGAGAAATGAGTCAAATGTAGACGTAGGGAGGTTGAAATCCCCCAAAACTGTGAGGGGTGAGCCATCCTCAGGAAAGGAACTTATCAAGGCGTCAAGCTCATTGATGAACTCTCCAAGGGAACCTGGAGGGCGATAGATGACAAGGATATTAAGCTTAAATGGGCTAGTGACTGTGACAGCATGGAATTCAAATGAGGAGATAGACAGATGGGTTAGGGGAAAAATTGAGAATGTCCACTTGGGAGAGATGAGGATTCCTGTGCCACCACCCCTCTGACCAGATGCTCTCGGGGTATGCGAGAACACATGGTCAGACGAGGAGAGAGCAGTAGGAGTAGCAGTGTTTTCAGTGGTAATCCATGTTTCCGTCAGCGCCAGGAAGTCGAGGGACTGGAGGTTAGCATAGGCTGGGATGAAGTCAGCCTTGTTGGCAGCAGAACGGCAGTTCCAGAGGCTGCCTGAGACCTGGAACTCCAGGTGTGGGGTGCGTGCAGGGACCACCAGGTTAGAGAGGCAGCAGCCACGCGGTGTGAGGCGTTTGTGTAGCCTGTGCGGAGAGGAGAGAACAGGGATAGGCAGAGGCATAGTTGACAGGCTGCAGCAAATGGCTACAATAATGCAGAGGAGATCGGAATGAAATGAACTAAACATCTGGGAAAGGAGAGAGTAGGGCCTCCCTCACCAAAACTTCCACCTCAGAAACTATAGTTGTTTCACTGAACCACCCGAATAAAAACTCTCCCAACTTCCACTTTAGAAATTAGAATTGTTGTGAACTACAGCGGTTCAATGTTTCAAGGAATAGACTCAACTTACTTTATTCAGCTAGCTAACTATGACGCCATAGCTAACTAGCATGCTAGCATCCAATAACACACAGTTTAGCACCAATACTTGGTTACAACAAACTACCAATAGTGTGTTAACACACTAAACAGATAATTCGTGTCCGTGTCTAGTTCCTTTCATAATGCAGCAATAATTAAACGTTGGCTAGCTAGCACAAATATATTGTATTTAGCTGCACCTTGGTCCAATCCTGTACTCAACGAACGTGACAATATGTAAGGTTCTGCATTTGTTTTCTTAGTTCACCTTTTGTTCTTGAACGTAGCCCTGTTTCTTTGTGTTCTTGAACGTAGCCGTTTCTTTGTGTTCTTGAACGTAGCCCTTTTTCTTTGTGTTCTTGAACGTAGCCCTGTTTCTTTGTGTTCTTGAACGTAGCCCTGTTTCTTTGTGTTCTTGAACGTAGCCCTGTTTCTATGTGTTCTTGAACGTAGCCCTGTTTCTTTGTGTTCTTGAACGTAGCCCTGTTTCTTTCATGTTTGTTCATTGATTTCACCTGTTAGTTACTCCCCTGGTCTCATCAGCTCCTTATTTAGTTCAGTTCTTTCTGTTTGTGCCTTGTGAGGTGTTGTCCGTTTTGACTCTACTAAGCCTTTTCCTAGCTCGTTTGTGAGAACCAGTTATAGCCTTCAGTCCTAGTTTTTGATTCTCCTGCCTTTGTTATGACCATTGCCTGCCTGTGACCACGATTCCTGCCTTCTGCGAAGGTGAAATTAACACCTGCCATGCTCTGTGCTTGAATCTACACCTTTTTCCTCCCTGAGTATTCATTACAATATATTTAATATATTGTTATTCCATTCCTTTACTTAGATTTGTGTGTATTAGGTTTTTGTTGTGTATCTGTTAGATATTACTGGCTAGATATTGCTGCACTGTCGGAACTAGAAGCACAAGCATTTCACTGCAATCGCAATAACATCTGCTAAACATGTGTATGTGACCAATACATTTGATTTGACAGAAAAATGTAATGTCTGGTAGGCTTAGGGACATTTTACAGATAAGGGCTTGGTCCTATGAGAAGGTTTTTGGACTACAAGTTCCCCAGAGTGAATTACTAGATGGACACTGTCAGGCTGCTTCTCTGAGAACAACAGGTCTGACTGCTGAGAAAAATAATCTTTAATCTGCCAGAGAGGCCTGTGATGTGATCCAGAGCATGGTGTTAATATGGATGACTGTTACGTGTGACATGTTTTTCTTTCTCCCAATCTTCCTTTTGTAGTGTGTGTGTGTGGTTGTTCTGGTTATTACAGGTGTGCTGAGTTGCGGTCCGGAGTCCTGGCAGCTGTGGTTGAGTGACTGATTGACTAGAGTACATAAACTGTTTGCCGTGTGAGCTCGAGAGAGAGAGAGAGGGGGCACTTTTTGTTTGTCTGAGGATTTGGTTGTTTTGATGTGTCTTTGTTTGTGTTCCAGCCTGTCTTCCTGCTGTATTCCACCCTACCTAGGTCCTGGAGAAGGGAAAGGTAGTTCTGCCCATGGGTGTACATTCACACGTAGATAACCCACTGTTTTACACACTAGGTTAGCCGGGCGGGTGTCACCCCTGTATTTGTGGTAACAGGTAGGAAAGCGGGTTAAGGCTTAGAGTGTGTTAGGAAGGATTAGGTGTGTAGAAGAGGAGGGACCTTTTGTTTATGTTCATTACTTGGACCCCGGTTCCCAAACATTCCCTTCTCTTACCTTCCCTGGTTTGTTTGATTGGTCTTTGCTTTATTACTGTTTCTTTATGGGTGTTATATATTATGTTGTTTAATATCTTACTAAATGTCCCCGAGGGCGAACGTTGAGTTCTGGTTGTTGTGTCTGGTTATTTTAGTTAGTTACACCCCACATTTCTTCCCCATCCATCTAGTTTACATTGTGTGCACTGGCATTTACATCTCCTCCTCAGACGAGCTACACCCGAGGGGAGAACGAAACAATGACAGAGAGGAGAGAGAGAGACCCAGAAAAGAACCGTTCAATTCTACAACCACCTAAAAAGAAGCGATTCCCAAACCTTCCATAACAAAGCCATCACCTACAGAGAGATGAATCTAAGCAAGCTGGTCCTGGGGCTCTGTTCACAAACAGAGCCCCAGGACAGCAATACAATTAGACCCAACCAAATCATGAGAAAACAAAAATAATTACTTGATACATTGGGAAGAATTAACAAAAAAACAGAGCAAACTAGAATGCTATTTGGCCCTAAACAGAGAGTACACAGTGGCAGAATACCTGACCACTGTGACTGACCCAAACTTAAGGAAAGCTTTGACCATGGACAGACTCAGTGAGCATAGCCTTGCTATTGAGAAAGGCCGACGTAGGCAGACCTGGCTCTCAAGAGAAGACAGGCTATGTGCACACTGCCCACAAAATGAGGTGGAAACTGAGCTGCACTTCCTAATTTCCTGCCGAATGTATGATCATATTAGAGACACATATTTCCCTCAGATTACAGAGATCCACAAAGAATTCGAAAACAAACCCAATTTTGATAAACTCCCTTATCTACTGGGTGAAATACCACAGTGTGCATCACAGCAGCAAGATTTGTGACCTGTTGCCACAAGAAAAGGGCAACCAGTGAAGAACAAACACCATTGTAAATAATATGAATAATAATATACATCCCATATTTATTTTCTCTTTTGTACCTTAACTATTTGCACATGAATATAACACTGTATATACAGTCGTGGTCAAAAGTTTTGAGAATGACACAAGTATTGGCCTTCACAAAGTTTGCTGCTTCAGTGTTTTTAGATATTTTTGTCAGGTGTTACTATGGTATACTGAAGTATAATTACAAGCATTCCATAAGTGTCAAAGGCTTTTATTGACAATTACATTAAGTTTATGCAAAGAGTCAATATTTGCTGTGTTGACCCTTCTTTTTCAAGACCTCTGCAATCCGCCCTGGCTTGCTGTCAATTAACTTCTGGGCCACATCCTGACTGATGGCAGCCCATTCTTGCATAATCAATGCTTGGAGTTTGTCAGAATTTGTGGGTTTTTGTTTGTCCACCCGCCTCTTGAGGATTGACCACAAGTTCTCAATGGGATTAAGGTCTGGGGAGTTAGGAAAAGCTTCCAGTCTGTTATTCTAACTCAATCAGCATGACAGAGTGATCTCCAGCCTTGTCCTCGTCAACACTCTCACCTGTGTTAACGAGATAATCACTGACATGATGGCAGCTGGTCCTTTTGTGGCAGGGATGAAATGCAGTGGAAACGTTTTTTTGGGATTAAGTTCATTTTCATGGCAAATGGGGGACTTTGCAATTAATTGCAATTCATCTGATCACTCTTCATAACATTCTGGAGTATATGCAAATTACCATCATAAAAACTGAGGCAGCAGACTTTGTGAAAATTCATATTTGTGTCATTCTCAAAACTTTCGACCACGACTGTAGACATAATATGTGTAACTTGTGTAATATTTACTGTTCATATTTGTTTATTTCATTTTTGTTTATTATCTATTTCACTTGCTTTGGCAATGTTAAACATATGTTTCCCATGCTAATAAAACTCTTTGAATTGGGGAGAGAGAGAGAGAGAGAGAGGTTCTCACCAGCCTTCCCAGCCACGTCCTCTGCACTCATGTTCTGAGGGTTCTGTCTGATCCTGAACGTCAGGGCCGGACCCACAACACTGAAGGAACAACATGAGTAGGTCAGTTTACACACACATGCGTACACACAAATACACACCACACTCATTATCACACACAGACACACAGCAGTGCAGTACCTGATGTTGATGAAGCTTCTGGTAGTCAGGTGGATTCTCTCTGCCAGTAGATCCAGTAGTTTCACCCCATCATACAGACTGAGAGGACTAGAGAACAACAACAACAACACACACTTACATTCATCAACATGCATATGACCTTTAGAGTCTAGATTCAACATCATAGCATATGACCTTTAGAGTCTAGATTCAACATCATAGCATATGACCTTAGAGTCTAGATTCAACATCATAGCATATGACCTTAGAGACTAGACTCAACATCATAGCATATGACCTTAGAGACTAGACTCAACATCATAACATATGACCTTTAGAGACTAGACTCAACATCATAACATATGACCTTTAGAGACTCAACATCATAGCATATGACCTTTAGAGTCTAGACTCAACATCATAGCATATGACCTTAGTCTAGACTCAACATCATAGCATATGACCTTAGAGACTAGACTCAACATCATAGCATATGACCTTTAGAGTCTAGACTCAACATCATAGCATATGACCTTTAGAGTCTAGACTCAACATCATAGCATATGACCTTAGTCTAGACTCAACATCATAGCATATGACCTTAGAGTCTAGCATAAAACCTTGCCTCCGGCATTGAAGAGCTGATGATATCAGGGACTCAGGCATACATACATTTAATGTAAGTCATATCCATTTGTAACAGGAGGTCACAGTCTAGCCAGTATTAGGGACTACGAGAGGTAAAACTAGAGATCCACACAGTACGTTACTAGGACTGACCTCTGGTTAGTGACGATGTATCCATACTCCTCCCTGGCTGCACTTCCTGTCTCAGCAGCCGGTAGCCCCGCTGGGACATAGGAGGTTTTCACCTTCCCTTCCACATCCACAGAGGGGCCCTCGGCTGTCACGCTGCCCCCTAGAGGTGCTGTGAGGGGGGGACTAGTGGCAGCAGGGGCCACCTTGGGCCCTGGGGCAGAGGAGGGAGGGGGGACAAGGACGGGAGCTTTATCTGCCTTGTTGGACACTGTGTCACTGCTTTTAAGAACCTGCTGCATCTGTGTAGATGAGGAGGAAGAGGAGGAAGAAGAAGAAATGGAGGAAGAAGAGGGGAGGAGCAAGGGGAGGAGGACACACATGACGATAATGGTTATATGGTCATTATGTTACAGTAAACAACATGTTATTATCATATAATAATAAGGCATTTAGCAGACGCTTTTATCCAAAGCGACTTACAGTCATGTGTGCATACATTTTTGTGTATGGGTGGTCCCGGGGATCGAACCCACTACCTTGGCGTTACAAGCGCCGTGCTCTACCAGCTGAGCTACAGAGGACCATATCACATTTGATGTTCTTATGTACCGTATACTCCTATCTGATCTTAACATACCTCCTTTAGATCATTGGTAAGTGGATCTGAAAAACAAGAGAGAGCATTACAAAGATGTTTTAGCAAGGCAGATGGAGTATAGGGTCAATGTAAATAGTCCGGGTGGCCATTTGATGAATTGTTCAGCAGTCTTATGGCTTGGGGGTAGAAGCTGTTAAGGAGCCTTTTGGACCTAGACTTGGCGCGCCGGTACCGCTTGCCGTGCGGTAGCAGAGAGAACAGTCCATGACTTGGGTGACTTCCCCTAACCCTAACCCTAACCTTAACCCTTAATCCTAACTCCTGACCCCTAGCCTAGCTTAGCAAGCTAGTTAACGTTAGCCACCTAGCTAGAATTTGTAGCATATCAAACGTTTTGCAAATTCATAACATATTGTACATTTTGCAAATTCATAACATATAATACGAATTGTAATTAGTAACATACCATATGAAATGGGTGATGGACATCCACAAATTAATACATACCATATTAAACATAACATATCAGACTAAATGCAGTGACTTACACACAGAATAATAATACGAAATGCTCTTAGACCAGGTTGCATATACTGTAAATCCAATGAAAAGGAGAGACTGGGAGGCAAAAAAACATAAGGATATCTGTATCATTTATTCGATGACTATAATGTGTTGTAAGTCGTACCTATGATGTCCTGGTCCTCTGCCTGCATCAGCTGCAGCGCAACAGCAAGTCTGTAGAGCTGCTGGGGGGTCAGGTCTCTTGGGTCAACGCCGTACCTCTCCAGGATCTCCGTCATACGCTGCAGGATCAACTCTACACAGGACAGGAGAGACTATGTCAGTATCAGCAGTGCATGTTTTGGGGTAATATTCAGTAGTGAACTATATGTAGTTGAACTAGTAATTGAATTACATTTTGCTGTAGCTTGGTGGTAGTTCAATTCAATTCAAATCTTGGTAGTGTTTTCAGTAGTTCATTTATTTATTTTTTTGTCATGTAGTGGTGTAGTTAACTACTTATTTATTTTATTTACTTATTTAGCAACAACAACAAAAAAGAGAACATAAAGTAAAGCAGGAAATCATTGTCTTTCTTTTTTGGTATCAGACTGACCTAATTCTCACTTCAAATATAGTTTTTGTGTTTAATAGGCTAAAAAAACACATTCCGTTAAGATCTGACTCCAGAGTGATCTGTTCTTGCAAATTGTAGTCTATAATATTTCATATTTAGATATGATAATATTTCACGAAGTAGTTTGGATGTAGTGTAACTACTTTTTTCAGAGTAACTTTAGTTATGTAAAACTATATTTTTCTTAAGGGTGGCTTTAGTCTAGCTTAACTTCTTCCAGTGGGATGTAATTGGTAGCTTGGTTAACTATATTTTTCAGAGTAGCTTTCCCCCGACACTGATCAGTATGGAGTCTACAGAGACATGAGTTCAACAGGGGCCGGATTTATAAAAGTTGCGTACATACAAAATATTACCCCAAAACATGCATGCAAAAGCTGGCATTTATCAAAACTGAACTTCAAGCGAGAATGTTCTTAGTTCCCCGCAAAACTTTATACCATGCATAAGCAAAGTTTTCTTTATATGAACTGTAACTCAGTAAAATCTTTGAAATTGTTGCATGTTGCATTTATATTTGTGTTCAGTATAGCTACAAAAGTAGTAACTGGTTGAAAAGTAGCTAATTAGCTAAAGTGCTAAAGTTGTCCATGACGAGATTCGAACTTGCAACCTTCGGGTTGCTAGATGTTCACATTATACACTCAGCCAGATCAACCACCCTGCTTTCGTTTTTTCCTTAAGTGACCATCTGTCTTATTATGTAACCATAGCAAACGTAACGTAGCATAATGTGTGAAGTGTTCCGGATTTATGCTTCCTATGTTACATCTAGTCTATGAGACGAGGCTGTTTGCTTTGACCTGTGTAGGCTACCACTGTAAGTAGGCCTGTAGTTCAAAAAATTAATACTGAGTAGACATACTACATTTACATTTACATACTAGACAATGTTTCAGAATTCGCGGGCAGTGGAACATATTTAGGTTCAGGAAAAAGTAAACGCAAGACATTATTGAATTCAAACGATCTGATTAAAGGTCCACAACAATTTGCAATATTTTTTCTTTCTTTCAGAAACTGTTAGATACAGCCAATTTTAACTGTAAAAGTTTAAAACATACTGCCAACACATGCGGAGACATTTGATGAAGTTCTCCATTGCTATTTCCTTTAGAAACATCCTTGGTCTAATTCCAACATTATTTATAATAAAGGATACATAGAGAAAATAGGACCTCTCTGAAATGAAAATGGATGCCCCTCACTTCTGCAAAATATATTTGACCTAAACCCTCCCTGAACGCTTGAAAAAGAACAAGTGACCCTCCGCTACACCAAGAATAATAATTAAATCACAAAGTGGATAGCAGAGAACAGCCTTACAGTTTACCCTCACGCCTAGGACAGACCAGAGCCTTTAGATATGCCGTTTTAAAAACTGTTCTTCGTCCTGTCAGCATTAGATGACAACGCAGGAATTTTGATAGACAGGGCTGAGGCCAGAAGGTTGTGGGTTCACAGACCAACGTGGACAAGGGATGGGGTGGAAAGATCTCCTTTATAGTAAAAGCATTGCATGAATCTATCATTGTATTTGCGACTCTGAGGAAAGAATTGCCTTTTAGTTTCAAGTTTTAATGTCACATGCACAAGTACAGTGAAATGCCTTTCTTGCAAACTCAAAACTCAACAATGCAATAATCAATAACAATGTAATACTCACTTTTATAAAAATTTCAGGCAATTCTACGTCATTTTACATATTAGCAGAATCATAGAGATGGTCCTATGTGTTCATCTGACAAAGCTAAGAATGGACAGAGAGAGAGGCCTGTGTGTTTATCTGACAAAGCTAAGAATGGACAGAGAGATAGGCCTATGTGTTCAAATCAAATCAAATCAAATTTTATTGGTCACATGCGCCGAATACAACAGGTGCAGACATTACAGTGAAATGCTTACTTACAGCCCTTAACCAACAGTGCATTTATTTTAAACAAAAAAAGTAAGAATAAAACAACAACAAAAAAGTGTTGAGAAAAAAAGAGCAGAAGTAAAATAAAGTGACAGTAGGGAGGCTATATATACAGTAAAATAAAGTGACAGTAGGGAGGCTATATATACATAGATATGATAATATTTCACGAAGTAGTTTGGATGTAGTGTAACTACTTTTTTCAGAGTAACTTTAGTTATGTAAAACTATATTTTTCTTAAGGGTGGCTTTAGTCTAGCTTAACTTCTTCCAGTGGGATGTAATTGGTAGCTTGGTTAACTATATTTTTCAGAGTAGCTTTCCCCCGACACTGATCAGTATGGAGTCTACAGAGACATGAGTTCAACAGGGGCCGGATTTATAAAAGTTGCGTACATACAAAATATTACCCCAAAACATGCATGCAAAAGCTGGCATTTATCAAAACTGAACTTCAAGCGAGAATGTTCTTAGTTCCCCGCAAAACTTTATACCATGCATAAGCAAAGTTTTCTTTATATGAACTGTAACTCAGTAAAATCTTTGAAATTGTTGCATGTTGCATTTATATTTGTGTTCAGTATAGCTACAAAAGTAGTAACTGGTTGAAAAGTAGCTAATTAGCTAAAGTGCTAAAGTTGTCCATGACGAGATTCGAACTTGCAACCTTCGGGTTGCTAGATGTTCACATTATACACTCAGCCAGATCAACCACCCTGCTTTCGTTTTTTCCTTAAGTGACCATCTGTCTTATTATGTAACCATAGCAAACGTAACGTAGCATAATGTGTGAAGTGTTCCGGATTTATGCTTCCTATGTTACATCTAGTCTATGAGACGAGGCTGTTTGCTTTGACCTGTGTAGGCTACCACTGTAAGTAGGCCTGTAGTTCAAAAAATTAATACTGAGTAGACATACTACATTTACATTTACATACTAGACAATGTTTCAGAATTCGCGGGCAGTGGAACATATTTAGGTTCAGGAAAAAGTAAACGCAAGACATTATTGAATTCAAACGATCTGATTAAAGGTCCACAACAATTTGCAATATTTTTTCTTTCTTTCAGAAACTGTTAGATACAGCCAATTTTAACTGTAAAAGTTTAAAACATACTGCCAACACATGCGGAGACATTTGATGAAGTTCTCCATTGCTATTTCCTTTAGAAACATCCTTGGTCTAATTCCAACATTATTTATAATAAAGGATACATAGAGAAAATAGGACCTCTCTGAAATGAAAATGGATGCCCCTCACTTCTGCAAAATATATTTGACCTAAACCCTCCCTGAACGCTTGAAAAAGAACAAGTGACCCTCCGCTACACCAAGAATAATAATTAAATCACAAAGTGGATAGCAGAGAACAGCCTTACAGTTTACCCTCACGCCTAGGACAGACCAGAGCCTTTAGATATGCCGTTTTAAAAACTGTTCTTCGTCCTGTCAGCATTAGATGACAACGCAGGAATTTTGATAGACAGGGCTGAGGCCAGAAGGTTGTGGGTTCACAGACCAACGTGGACAAGGGATGGGGTGGAAAGATCTCCTTTATAGTAAAAGCATTGCATGAATCTATCATTGTATTTGCGAGTCTGAGGAAATAATTGCCTTTTAGTTTCAAGTTTTAATGTCACATGCACAAGTACAGTGAAATGCCTTTCTTGCAAACTCAAAACTCAACAATGCAATAATCAATAACAATGTAATACTCACTTTTATAAAAATTTCAGGCAATTCTACGTCATTTTACATATTAGCAGAATCATAGAGATGGTCCTATGTGTTTATCTGACAAAGCTAAGAATGGACAGAGAGAGAGGCCTGTGTGTTTATCTGACAAAGCTAAGAATGGACAGAGAGATAGGCCTATGTGTTCAAATCAAATCAAATCAAATTTTATTGGTCACATGCGCCGAATACAACAGGTGCAGACATTACAGTGAAATGCTTACTTACAGCCCTTAACCAACAGTGCATTTATTTTAAACAAAAAAAGTAAGAATAAAACAACAACAAAAAAGTGTTGAGAAAAAAAGAGCAGAAGTAAAATAAAGTGACAGTAGGGAGGCTATATATACAGTAAAATAAAGTGACAGTAGGGAGGCTATATATACAGGGGGGTACCGTTGCATAGTCAATGTGCGGGGGCACCGGCTAGTTGAGGTAGTTGAGGTAATATGTACATGTGGGTAGAGTTAAAGTGACTATGCATAAATACTTAACAGAGTAGCAGCAGCGTAAAAAGGATGGGGTGGGGGGGCAGTGCAAATATTCCGGGTAGCTGATTAGCTGTTCAGGAGTCTTATGGCTTGGGGGTAGAAGCTGTTGAGAAGTCTTTTGGACCTAGACTTGGCACTCCAGTACCGCTTGCCGTGCGGTAGCAGAGAGAACAGTCTATGACTAGGGTGGCTGGAGTCTTTGACAATTTTGAGGGCCTTCCTCTGACACCGCCTGGTATAGAGGTCCTGGATGGCAGGGAGCTTTGCCCCAGTGATGTACTGGGCTGTACGCACCACCCTCTGTAGTGCCTTGCGGTCAGAGGCCAAGCAGTTGCCATACCAGGCGGTGATGCAACCAGTCAGGATGCTCTCGATGGTGCAGCTGTAGAATTTTTTGAGGATCTGAGGACCCATGCCAAATCTTTTTAGTCTCCTGAGGGGGAATAGGCTTTGTCGTGCCCTCTTCACGACTGTCTTGGTGTGTTTGGACCATGATAGTTTGTTGGTGATGTGGACACCAAGGAACTTGAAGCTCTCAACCTGTTCCACTACAGCCCCGTCGATGAGAATGGGGGCGTGCTCAGTCCTCTTTTTTTTCCTGTAGTCCACAATCATCTCCTTTGTCTTGGTCACGTTGAGGGAGAGGTTGTTGTCCTGGCACCACACGGCCAGATCTCTGACCTCCTCCCTATAGGCTGTCTCATCGTTGTCGGTGATCAGGCCTACCACTGTTGTGTCGTCGGCAAACTTAATGATGGTGTTGGAGTCGTGCCTGGCCATGCAGTCATGGGTGAACAGAGAGTACAGGAGGGGACTGAGCACGCACCCCTGAGGGGCCCCCGTGTTGAGGATCAGTGTGGCAGATGTGTTGTTACCTACCCTTACCACCTGGGGGCGGCCCGTCAGGAAGTCCAGGATCCAGTTGCAGAGGGAGGTGTTTAGTCCCAGGATCCTTAGCTTAGTGATGAGCTTAGAGGGCACATTCATCTTATCATATTTCTCCAATGCCAAATCAGTGTGTCTTACGAGACTGTCCCTGTTTGCAAATAATTACATCTTTAGGAATCTGAGCATGGTACTTTCAAAAGTTAGGCCTACCTTTCCACCCCAGACAGTAGGCCTACCGACGCAGACAAAATGTAAGATTTAACTGCTGGCTACTCTTCTTCCATGGCTTAACCCAACGAGAGAGGGTCACAAGTGGTTCCCTAAAAGCTGTCTGGGTTTAAACATCTTCTATTATACAGAAAGTGAATAGCTTAATCAATTGATAGTGACAGAATTAGATTACTTCCCAAGCAAAGTCCATTGTTTGTCTCCTCGGCTGTAGAAGGTTGTAGCTCAGCATCTGAATATGAAAGAAACTAAACAATGATATCGGAGTCACGTCTTTCCCCGGGATTTTACAGCTTGTTTGTAGCATAAAGCATCGCGGACCAAAGCGCTGTTACAGATCACTTTATACAGTGGAGAAAAAAAGTATTTAGTCAGCCACCAATTGTGCAAGTTCTCCCACTTAAAAAGATGAGAGAGGCCTGTAATTTTCATCATAGGTACACGTCAACTATGACAGACAAATTGAGAAAAGAAAATCCAGAAAATCACATTGTAGGATTTTTTATGAATTTATTTGCAAACTTTTTTCCTCCATTTTCTTTAATAAAAAGTAGGCCTGTGGCATACCCCCTCATATCCCCTTATACCCCCTCATATCCCCTAATACCCCCTCATATCCCCTCATACCCCCTCATACCCCCTCATACCCCCTCATATCCCCTCATACCCCCTCATATCCCCTCATACCCCCTCAATTCAAGTCCTGGTTTTAACTTAACAGCCCTTTTTTATTTATTATTTATATATTATATTATATTTATTTATTTCCTTGGTGGGTGGAGGAATTGACCAACAAATCTATGGATATAGCATCCTATAGCCTAATTTCTTCTGTCAAACAGGAAGGCCTACCTCTTATTTCTTAAATAGGAAGAAATAGACTCCAACACAAAGCCCTCTTGTTGTTAGTAAAGTCTAATTAAAATGAAGACGGTTGAAATGAATTATGCCTACTTCCAGCACCATGAGCTGCCCATTTCCGATTGATTGTGCCGCGACTGCTGCTTCAAGTTTGAGCACCACAATGTAAATTACTCGAATCTGGCTTATTGTGAGGTCAATAACTCTGATAAAAACATTATGGGCAAGAAACATATTGTTATAATTCAAATCAATTCTAGTAGTATCAAACTATCAACCCCCACCTGTGGACGTCGGGCCCTCATACCACCCTCATGGAGTCTGTTTCTGACCGTTTGAGCAGACACATGCACATTTGTGGCCTGCTGGAGGTCATTTTGCAGGGCTCTGGCAGTGCTCCTCCTGCTCCTCCTTGCACAAAGGCGGAGGTAGCGGTCCTGCTGCTGGGTTGTTGCCCTCCTACGGCCTCCTCCACGTCTCCTGATGTACTGGCCTGTCTCCTGGTAGCGCCTCCATGCTCTGGACACTACGCTGACAGACACAGCAAACCTTCTTGCCACAGCTCGCATTGATGTGCCATCCTGGATGAGCTGCACTACCTGAGCCACTTGTGTGGGTTGTAGACTCCGTCTCATGCTACCACTAGAATGAAAGCACCACCAGCATTCAAAAGTGACCAAAACATCAGCTAGGAAGCATAGGAACTGAGAAGTGGTCTGTGGTCACCACCTGCAAAATCAGTCCTTTATTGGGGGTGTCTTGCTAATTGCCTATAATTTCCACCTGTTGACTATTCCATTTGCACAACAGCATGTGAAATGTATTGTCAATCAGTGTTGCTTCCTAAGTGGACAGTTTGATTTCACAGAAGTGTGATTGACTTGGAGTTACATTGTGTTGTTTAAGTGTTCCCTTTATTTTTTTGAGCAGTGTATTAGTATCAAACTATGAAAGTTGACCTCCAGTCCTCCTTCTCATCTTAGCGCGCTCCTTGTCAAACTGAACAGATCATAGGCTATAGGATAGATTGCGAGCAAGAGAGTGCATTATTTGGACGAGGCCTAATCAAAAACTATTTTCGGAAGAAGCCATTGACTCTCCTCCTGAACTGCCACCGTAGGCCTACACAGCACAGCCATTGGTCAAGCAGCACACAAACACTTTTTTGATCAGCAAGAGCAGAGCAGGCGGTGGCTCAGGGTGGGAATATCCATTGCAGTGTGTAATGCAGCCCAGTTTTATTTACACCATCCCAGCAGCTATCTTAGAAATATAACTTTGCTCTGTGCTTCTCCCAGCATGCACTTCGTAGCCTATAGCAGTTCCACTAACTCACCATCCAGCCCAGCCAGAGAGCTGTAGTCCTGCTGTGGAAGCTTCTGCTGTTGCTTCTGTATCTGCTGCTGTTGTCTGGCTCTAGTCGTAGCCTGCTCCGTCAGACTGTAGTCCTCCACAAAGTCCAGAGGCAGCTCTGGTTCCTCGTAGTAGGGTGAGGCTGCTGCCCCCCGGTGGCGGAACAAGGGCTGTGCAGGCGAAGAGGACAGATAGAGGGAGACGACGTCCTGCAGCAGCTGACGGTCTCTCTCTCTCTGTTTGGCCTGTTGGTACCTGGAGGAGGAGGGGCGGAGCCCTGAGTAGACTCCTCCTCCCTGGTGGAGGTTGCGCTCCACATCTTCCTGTAATACACAGAGAGAGGAAAAAACTCATGGTTTACGGACGAGGACAAGTGTGTGTGTGTGTGTGTGTGTGTGTGTGTGTGTGTGCGTCCATCCGTGCTTGTTTGTTTGTGTGTCTGTGTGTGTGCGTGCGTGTGTGAGTGTGTGTTTATGTGTGTGTGTGTGTGTGTGAGTGTGAGTGATTTCATACACTAAACCTTCACCAAGTATATTTACACATTCTCTGAATGTTACTTGGTGATATGGTGCTGCTAGTGATAGACAACGTTTAGAGACAGAATACAGACAGCGGAGTTTAAACCAAGATTACATACAGTACCAGTCCAAAGTTTGGACACACCTACCAGGGTTTTTCTTTATTTTTACTATTTTCTACATTGTAGAATAATAGTGAAGACATCAAAACTATGAAATAACACATATGGAATCATGTACAGTGAGGGAAAAAATTATTTGATCCCTTGCTGATTTTGTACGTTTGCCCACTGACAAAGGCATGATCAGTCTATAATTTTAATGGTAGGTTTATTTAAACAGTGAGAGACAGAATAACAACAACAAAATCCAGAAAAAAAAAATGTTATAAATGATTTGCATTTTAATGAGGGAAATAAGTATTTGACCCCTCTCAATCAGAAAGATTTCTGGCTCCCAGGTGTCATTTATACAGGTAACGAGCTGAGATTAGGAGCACACTCTTAAAGGGAGTGCTCCTAATCTCAGCTTGTTACCTGTATAAAAGACACCTGTCCACAGAAGCAATCAATCAATCAGATTCCAAACTCTCCACCATGGCCAAGACCAAAGAGCTCTCCAAGGATGTCAGGGACAAGATTGTAGACCTACACAAGGCTGGAATGGACTACAAGATCATCGCCAAGCAGCTTGGTGAGAAGGTGACAACAGTTGGTGCGATTACTACAGCCAATGGGAACTGAGAGTGTATGGCTCTGCACCATTAATGACAGTGAATCCAGATGCAGCACTGTAAGTATTTGTAAAAGTATTCAAGCCAATTGTTGCACCTGTTAGAAACTAACTGTGAGAACTGTTGGAGCCCTCTGGATTGATGATGAACTGAAACATGTTATGGTTCAAAGAAAATTATGCAAAAGGCTGCTCAGCTGATTGGTTGACAGATGGTCAATTGAGACATTTTTGTGACTAAACTTAACAAAAAAAAAGAAACTATATTACTAAACCACGATAAATGACATGAAACACAATTGAAAAAATACTTGAGTACCTTAAATGATATCATGGGCAGAAACCCCAATTCATCTCCATCATTCATTGAAGTTGATGGGTCATTTATTACAAAACTTTTCCATATTGTCAATAATTTCAATGACTATTTCACTAGCAAAGTGAAAAAACTCAGAAGTGGAATGACAATATTGAAGAGTGAACCATCATATATTTAAAATAAAATATATAATAATGAAAGAGAAGGATTGTTTTGAATTTGGTGAATTTATTGTGGAAGAGGTGGAAAAACTATTGTTATCCATCCATAATGATAAGCCACCAGGTATAGACAACCTAGATGGGAAACTATTGAGAATGGGAGCAGACTGTGTTGCCACCACTATTTGCTATATCTTTAACCAAAGCCTAAAGGAGTGTGTCCACAGGAAGCTAAAGTTATTCCACTGCCTAAAAATAATAAAACACCCTTTGCTGGCTCTAACAGCCGCCCAATCAGTTTGCTGCCTCTTCTTAGTAAACTGATGGAGAGAATTGTGTTTGACCAAATACAATGCTCTTTTTTTCAGAGATCAAATTAACTACTGACTTTCAGCATGCATCTAGAGAAGGGAACTCAACGTGTACTAAACTGACTAAGATGACTGATAATTGGTTGAAATAAATGGATAATATGACGTGATCCGTTCCAGGAAGCTAGGCCTACAATGCCTTGCAAAAGTATTCATCCCCCTTGGCGTATTTTCCTATTTTGTTACATTACAACCTGTAATTTAAATGGATTTTTATTTGGATTAAATGTAATGGACATACACAAAATAGTCCAAATTGGTGAAGTGAAATGAAAAAAAGTACTTGTTTCAAAAAAATAAATAACGGAAATGTAGCGCGTGCATATGGATTCACCCCCTTTGCTATGAAGCCCCTAAATAAGATCTGGTGCAACCAATTACCTTCAGAAATCACAAAATTAGTTAAATAAAGTCCACCTGTGTGCAATCTAAGTGTCACATGATCTGTCACATGATCTCAGTATATATACACCTGTTCTGAAAGGCCCCAGAGTCTGCAACACCACTAAGCAAGGGGCACCACCATGCAAGCGGCACCATGAAGACCAAGGAGCTCTCCAAACAGGTCAAGGACAAAGTTGTGGAGAAGTACAGATCAGGGTTGGGTTATAAAAAAATATCAGAAACTTCGAACATCCTACGGAGCACCATTAAATCCATTATAAAAAAACTGAAAGAATATGGCACCACAACAAACCTGCCAAGAGAGGGCCGCCCATCAAAACTCATGGACCAGGCAAGTAGGGCATTAATCAGAGAGGCAACAAAGAGACCAAAGATAACCCTGAAGGAACTGCAAAGCTCCACAGCGGAGATTGGAGTATCTGTCCATAGGACCACTTTAAGCTGTTCACTCCACAGAGCTGGGCATTACGGAAGAGTGGCCAGAAAAAAGCAATTACTTAAGCCATGTGGGAGACTCCCCAAACATATGGAAGAAGGTACTCTGTTCAGATGAGACAAAAAATTTAGCTTTTTGGCCATTAAGTGAAACGCTATGTCTGGCACAAACCCAACACCTCTCATCACCCCGAGAACATCATCCCCACAGTGAAGAATGGTGGTGGCAGCATCATGCTGTGGGGATGTTTTTAATCGGCAGGGACTGGGAAACTGGTCAGAATTGAAGGAATGATGGATGGCGCTAAATTCAGGGAAATTCTTGTTTCAGTCTTCCAGAGATTTGAGACTGGGACAAAGGTTCACCTTCCAGCAGGACAATGACCTTAAGCATACTGCTAAAGCAACACTCAAGTGCTTTAAGGGGAAACATTTAAATGTCTTGGAATGGCCTAGTCAAAGCCCAGACCTCAATCCAACTGAGAATCTGTGGTATGACTTAAAGATTGCTGTACACCAGCGGAACCCATCCAACTTGAAGGAGCTGAAGTAGTTTTGCCTTGAAGAATGGGCAAAAATCCCAGTGGCTAGATGTGCCAAGCTTATAGAGACATACCCCAAGAGACTTGCTGCTGTAATTGCTGCAAAAGGTGGCTCTACAAAGAATTGACTTTGGGGGTGGTGATGCACGCTCAAGTTTTCTGTTTTTTTTGTCTTATTTCTTGTTTGTTTTACAATAAAAAATAAAAAATGTTGTATAAAACACCTGTCTCCAGATTACATCTTCAAACTAAGGGCAACCATGGCAACCATGACAGAGAGGGTGAAGCGTTCATCCATGTATACGGGTTAGTGTCTATCTACATTTTCAGATATTATAAGTTTCTAATTTTGTCAGAAAGTCGTTTTCATTGCAAGTTAAAACGTACTGTTAGCTAGCTAGCTAACGTCAGCTGGCTGGCTAACTAGCTAACGTTAAGTGTATGATCTGTGTATTAATATTATTCGTATCTCAGAGCCATTTGCTTTGCTAGTTATAGCCTAATGTTAGCTAGCTAGCATTGAGCCTGGTTGGTTAGCTACCTGCAGATTCATGCAGGCTAGTACCGTCATGAGTTGGGATTATTGTTCATTGTTTAGCTAGCTAGCTACATGTCTTAACAAAAAGACTCCACTATTATATATAGTATATATACATTATGTATATGAGCTGTGTCAGCACCCAAACCCAGTGATATAATGCTAAATAAGGAGTTCCAGTCAGTATCAGAATGGGGGATTAATAATAAACTGGTCTTAAAAACATCTACAACTAAAAACATTGTATTTGGTTCAAAACATTCTCTAAGACCTTAAACTGGAGTTATGAATCAAGGGTGTGACCATTGAGCAATTTTATTAAGCTAAACTCCTAGGTATAACATTGGATGGTCCATTATCATGGTCAAGTCATACTGACAAAGTTGTATGACTTGTCCCATCCTGATTACTGTTCGGTAATATGGTCAAGTGCAGCAAAGAAAGACCTAGCAGAGCTGCAGCTGCCCTTACCTGCATGCTTCTGCACATACAGAACTAACAACATGCATTCCAGTCTTTCCTGTTTGAGGGTTGACGAGAGATTAACTGCTTCTCTTCTAGTTTTTATGAGAAGCATTACTGTAATGAAAAATCCAGATTTTTGCCATAATCAAATAACATTCAGCTCAGACACCCATACATACCCGACAAGACATGCCACCAGGGGTCTCTTCACAGTCCCCAAGTCCAAAACTAATTCACGACAACGCACAGTTGTATACAGAGCCATGATCGCATGGAACTCCCTTCCATCTCCAATTACTCAAACAAACAGCAAAATGAGCTTTAAAAAAATATCTAACAACATCTCATGGACACATTCTTCTTAGTTGTATTGTTTGTATTATTATTTAGTAGTTGTTTTGTTAATGTGTGCAACTGTCCTTGTCTATCAGTGTTTTATATACAACATTTACATATTAGTCATTTAGCAGACGCTCTTATCCAGAAAACTTACAGGAGCAATTAGGGTTAAGTGCCTTGGACAAAGGTACATCACCAGATTGCTCACTTAGTCAAGTTGGGGATTCGAACCAGCAACCTTTTGATTACTGGCCCAGGAAATCAGTCAATTGAAATAAAATAATTAGGTCCTAATCTATGGATTTCACATGACTGGGTATATAGATATGCATCTGTTGGTCACAAATACATTAAAAAAAAAAGTAGGGGCCTGGATCAGAAAACCTGTCAGTATCTGGTGTGACCACCATTTTCCTCATGCAGTGCGACACATCTCCTTCACATAGAGTTGATTAGGCTGTTGATTGTGGCCTGTGGAATGTTGTTGCACTCCTCTTTAATTGCTGTGTGAAGTTGCTGGATATTGGCGGGAACTGGAACATGCTGTCGTACACGTCGATCCAGAGCATCCCAAACATGCTCAATGGGTGTCATGTCTGGTGAGTAGGCAGGCCATGGAAGAACTGGGACATTTTCAGTTTCCAGGAATTTTGTACAGATCCTTGCGACATGGGGCTGTGTATTATCATGCTGAAACATTAGGTGATGGTGGCGGATGAATGGCACGACAATGGGCCTCAGGATCTCGTCACGGTATCTCTGTGCATTCAAATTGCCATTGATAAAATTAAATTGTGTTCGTTGTCCGTAGCTTATGCCTGCCCATACCATAACCCCACCGCCACCATGGGGCACTCTATTCACAATGTTCACATCAGCAAACCGCTCACCCACACGACGCCATACATGCTGTCTGCCATCTGCCTGGTACGGGATTACATTTACATTACATTTTAGTCATTTAGCAGACGCTCTTATCCAGAGCGACTTACAGGAGCAATTAGGGTTAGGTGCCTTGCTCAAGGGCACATTTACGTCATTTAGCAGACGCTCTTATCCAGAGCGACTCACCAATTGGTGCGTTCACCCTATAGCCAGTGGGATAACCACTTTACAATTTTGGGGGGGGGGGTAGAAGGATTACTTTATCCTATCCCAGGTATTCCTTAAAGAGGTGGGGTTTCAAATGCCTCCGGAAGGTGGTGAGTGACTCCGCTGTCCTGGCGTCGTGAGGGAGATTGTTCCACCATTGGGGTGCCAGATCAGCGAACAGTTTTGACTGGGCTGAGCGGGAACTATGCTTCCGCAGAGGAAGGGGAGCCAGCAGGCCAGAGGTGGATGAACGCAATGCCCTCGTTTGGGTGTAGGGACTGATCAGAGCCCGAAGGTACAGAGGTGCCGTTCCCCTCACTGCTCCATAGGCAAGCACCATGGTCTTGTAGCGGATGCGAGCTTCAACTGGAAGCCAGTGGAGTGTGCGGAGGGGGGGGGTGACGTGAGAGAACTTGGGAAGGTTGAACACCAGACGGGCTGCGGCATTCTGGATGAGTTGTAGGGGTTTAATGGCACAGGCAGGGAGGCCAGCCAACAGCGAGTTGCAGTAGTCCAGACGGGAGATGACAAGTGCCTGGATTAGGACCTGTGCCGCTTCCTGTGTAAGGCAGGGTCGTACTCTCCGAATGTTGTAGAGCATGAACCTGCAGGAGCGGGTCACCGCCTTGATGTTGGCGGAGAACGACAGGGTGTTGTCCAGGGTCACGCCTAGGCTCTTCGCACTCTGGGAGGAGGACACAGCGGAGTTGTCAACCGTGATGGCGAGATCATGGAACGGGCAGTCCTTCCCCGGGAGGAAGAGCAGCTCCGTCTTGCCAGGGTTCAGCTTGAGGTGGTGATCCGTCATCCATACTGATATGTCTGCCAGACATGCAGAGATGCGATTCGCCACCTGGTTATCAGAAGGGGGAATCAGTGAAGAGCACACTTCTCGAAGGTGAGCATTTGCCCACTGAAAAAGTTGGTTACGACCACGAACTGCAGTCAGGTCAAGACCATGGTGAGGACGACGAGCACGCTGATGAACTTCCCTGAGACGGTTTCTGACAGTTTGTACAGAAATTATTTGGTTTTGCAAACCCACAGTTTAATCAGCTGTCCAGGTAGCTGGTCTCAGACGATCCCGCAGGTGAAGAAGCCAGATGTGGAGGTCCTGGGCTGGCATGGTTACACGTGGTCTGCGGTTGTGAGGCCGGTTGGACGTACTGCCAAATTCTCTAAAACGAAGTTGGTATAGAAATGAAAATAAAATTATCTGGCAACAGCTCTGGTGGACATTCCTGTAGTCATCATGCCAATTGCACGCTCCCTCAAAACTTGAGACATCTTTGGCATTGTGTTGTGACAAAACTGTACATTTTAGAGTGGCCTTTTATTGTCCCCAGCACAAGGTGCACCTGTGTAATGATCATGCTGTTTAATCAGTTTCTTGATATGCCACACCTGTCAGGTGGATGGATTATCTTGGCAAAGGCGAAATGCTCACTAACAGGGACGTAAACAGATTTGTGCACAGAATTTGAGGCAAATAAGCTTTGTGCGTATGGAACATTTCTGGGATCTTTTATTTCAGCTCATGAAACATGGGACAAACACTTTACATGTTGCGTTTATATTTCCGTTCAGTATAGTTACCAAAACTTTAACACATAACATCCAGAATGATGAGGCATGCCATCCTTAAGTGGGGCAGTTAAGTTGGAGTAAAGCCCTGATACATTTTGTGTTCCAATGTTAGTTTAAAAAAAAAGAAATGCGTGAATCGTTTTGTTTAGGTCGAGGTGAAGTGCGGAAGAATTGAAGGTATGAATCACCTGTGGAAGGCGGGGCTTCCAGTGAGACACAGTGTTATTCTATTGTTCTTCAGTAGAGGGCGCTAGCGCGCAAACTCCCCATAGCTGAGTTTACTGAAAGGGAACACATTATATCTTTACAATATCAAGTTTGCTGTGTGTGTCTGAGTGTCTGTGTTAACGTGTATGGCGGTAGCCTACAGTACCTGTTGGTAGGTATAAGGGTCCATGGGAGACGTCCGCATGCGTAGGGGGGACTGGGGATGGTCTACTATCATGTAGTCCTGGTAACGGTCAGCTTGACTGGCCCCCGACTTGGAGGAGCTGCTGGGATATCCTCCCTGATTGGAGGAGCTGCTGGGATATCCTCCCTGATTGGAGGAGCTGCTGGGATATCCTCCCTGATTGGAGGAGCTGCTGGGATATCCTCCCTGATTGGAGGAGCTGCTGGGATATCCTCCCTGATTGGAGGAGCTGCTGGGATATCCTCCCTGATTGGAGGAGCTGCTGGGATATCCTCCCTGATTGGAGGAGCTGCTGGGGTATCCTCCCTGATTGGAGGAGCTGCTGGGGTATCCTCCCTGATTGGAGGAGCTGCTGGGGTATCCTCCCTGATTGGAGGAGCTGCTGGGGTATCCTCCCTGATTGGAGGAGCTGCTGGGGTATCCTCCCTGATTGGAGGAGCTGCTGGCGTATCCTCCCTGATTGGAGGAGCTCTGCTTGGGTCTGGTAGAGAGGACACGCCAAGGGGGAGAGTTTAGCAGATCAGGGAGAGTCATTCAACAAAGAGCTGTGCTGATATAGGATCAGCTTTGCGTTATAGGTCATAGGTCATAGGTCAGTTAATAAAATATTATACGGACATGGGGCACTCCGAGTGTGAATATGGGCCCTGAGCATAGCGCTGCTTCCGTCTACAACTACACAGAGGCTATAAGACACAGAAGACAATAGTCTAGAGAATTGGATAGTCTAGAGAAAAGGCCCACTGGTCTAAATCCACCTTTAGTTGCTGTAAGCATCGTTACTGGGAGGAGGAGGAGGCCTTGGAAAAAAACAACAATTTACAGCTACACAGTGGCAAGATAAGACTGGATAGACCAGCTGGGAGAAGGCCTAAAGGTCAACTTTAGATTCTCTAAAATCTATTAGAATCCTTACTGTGAGAAGGAGGAGGAGGAGGAGGAGGAGGAGGAGGAGGAGGAGGAGGAGGAGAAGGAGGCCTTTGAGGACCGTGGGGTGTGAGGAACTCTGCTCAGCTCTTTGGCAACAATGTACTGGGTGATGTCATCCTGCCAGGACAGACCTACAATTGGACAATTGGGATAAATAATATTTGCTTAGGTAATTTATATTTTCAGAAACATCAATGTTGTATTTGAACATCAGTGGATTTTTGGTTAAATTAGATTTAAAAAAATCATTGTAACACAGGGGGCTCTATTTTCATGTCAAACTGGTGCACTGGCATTATCCAGCCCTAACCCCAGGTTTACCTGTCGAACACCAGCTCGCTTGAGCTGAGGTGGGAGGGGTGGTCATATTTGAGGTGTGTCCTTAAAGACAGGGGCAAAAGTGACAATTTCATGCAGAGCTAATGGGAAGTTGGGAAGACCAACAGTAACACAGTTGATAATGGAGCGAAAGTGCAGCCTATCCAGCCATGACGCACAGTGCATATGGAAGGAGAGATGTATCTTTTGTGCCAGTGAATCTCGTATTTAGAAACAAAAAAACAACATTGGTTCCCCCCCCCCTTTTCGTTTAATGAAAAACCAAGCCTGCTGGTTTAGAAGCATCACACAGGTGCATTCTTCATCCCCTGGCCATTATCCTATGAATAAAGGGGTTTTAAATGGTCTACTGAGAGTGCTTCTGAGTTTCTCCTTGCCACCGTGCTTACATTTGACAGAGGCTCTTATCCAGAGCGACTTGCAGTTAGTGAGCGCATACATTTTTCATACTGCCCCCACCCCGTGGGAATCGAACCCACAACCCTGGCGTTGCAAGCGCCATGCTCTACCAACTGAGCTACAGGGGACTACATCTACATCTGCATTGCTTGCTCTCTGGGGTTTTAGGTTGGGTGTCTGTAAAGCGCTTTGTGACAACTGCTAAAAAGGGGTTTATAAATAAATGTTATTGATTGATTAGAATTATCTTTGAGGTTTTTACCCCCCATGCTTTTTCATTATTCACAATTCACATACAGTGAGGGAAAATAGTATAGGTTATCCATCCCCATTTTCAAAGAGCGCTCCTCATCCTGTTACCAAAGACAAGCTCCAAACTTTTCAGTCCTCCTATAACGCCATGTCACACATAGGCAACGATACAATTGACAGGAGCCTAGTATTTTATATAGACGTGCGAATGTTATGCTACTATAACGATGGCTGGTTCAACAGCAATGCATTGTCTTTTTTTTGTCCTGGCCTTGCAAAGTAGCCCATCCAGAAAAAGTGTTTAAATGGTCTATTCGTCAAGAGTGCCTTGAATTGAAAATTACACTGCACACCCTGAAACATACACACATATGCCTACCTGCATGCTGCGTTTAGCTTGTTAAAGTATCCATTCCCATCTCAAAAGACGCAGTCCTCCAAGATTATTTCAATTAATCTGTCCTATAATGACAACAACAGGCTATATTTTGCTTATTGAGAACGTACCTCACACATACAGAATAAGTTATATTTTAGGAGAAGTGCGACACGTAGGCTAGGCTAGTTGAAGCCAATTACAACAATGTTGACTGTCAACACTCCAAACATCGGCTATTGAGCAAACACTGGATTTATTTTATTTTTACGTCATTTAGCAGACACTCTTATCCAGAGCGACTTACAGTTAGTGAGTGCATACATTTTCATACTGGCCCCCAGTGGGAAACGAACCCACAACCCTGGCGTTGCAAGCGCCATGCTCTACCAACTGGGCTACACGGGACCACTGTTGCTACTACTCGTTACCGTAGTTACTGTACCCTATTTAATTACTATTTAATAAACTGTAGTATCAATCCACAGTCGAACAGGACGAGAATACTCCGTGCCCCAAGCCGAACTGGAGTTGACGACAATGCAAAGACCATCGATAACCTACAGAACTTGAGACAGAAGGCATGCAGTATTAAGCCAATGAATGTATCGATTGGCCAGTGAGTCGCCAAGGCCTCGTCACACCAACAACTTGTTCATTCATCAAAACCCTAAATGCGCCACCGCCAGCTATTGGGCTCATAATTATGGCTGTGAAAATAGTACAAATATTTGTGACTCACCTCTGGACGCTCAGCGCTAAGACTTACCATTATCTTAGGTGTGTTAAAATAGAGCCCCTAGATTTTCAACACATAGATAAGACCCTACGCAAGGGTGTGTTAGGGTGTTGACTCACCCTGTAGCATGAGCTGCTTGAGTACTTCCTGCATCCTCTTCAGAACAGGAACTGACACCTGGTACTGGACCTGGTCCTGCTTAGAGGTACGACACTGCCCGAAGAGACCATCTGCAACACGCACCACGCACCAGAATAACACGCACCAGAACACATCAACACAGTTACTGTACACACACACACACACGCACACGCACTGCCCGAAGAGACCGTCTGCAATACGCACCAGAACACATCAACACAGTTACTGTACACACACACACACACGCACACGCACTGCCCAACGAGATCATCTGCAACACGCACCAGAACACATCAACACAGTTGCTGTACACACACACACACACGCACTGCCCAAAGAGATCATCGGGAACACGTACACACAGCAAGACACATCAACACACACACACACACACACACTCAGAAAACACACCTTTACATCCCACGAAAAAACAGAGCAATTCAACATAACATGAAGTAACTAAATGATACAAGACAACATTTTACATTTACATTTTAGTCATTTAGCAGAGGCTCTTATCCAGAGCGACTTACAGTTAGTGAGTGAATACATTTTTCATACTGGCCCCCCGTGGGAAACGAACCCACAACCCTGGCGTTGCAAGCGCCATGCTCTACCAACTGAGATACACGGGGCCTGACACAACCCTGGCGTTGCAAGCGCCATGCTCTACCAACTGAGATACACGGGGCCTGACACAACCCTGGCGTTGCAAGCGCCATGCTCTACCAACTGAGATACACGGGGCCTGACACAACCCTGGCATTGCAAGCGCCATGCTCTACCAACTGAGATACACGGGGCCTGACACAACCCTGGCGTTGCAAGCGCCATGCTCTACCAACTGAGATACACGGGGCCTGACACAACCCTGGCGTTGCAAGCGCCATGCTCTACCAACTGAGATACACGGGGCCTGACACAACCCTGGCGTTGCAAGCGCCATGCTCTACCAACTGAGATACACGGGGCCTGACACAACCCTGGCATTGCAAGCGCCATGCTCTACCAACTGAGATACACGGGGCCTGACACAACCCTGGCATTGCAAGCGCCATGCTCTACCAACTGAGATACACGGGGCCTGACACAACCCTGGCATTGCAAGCGCCATGCTCTACCAACTGAGATACACGGGACCTGACACAACCCTGGCGTTGCAAGCGCCATGCTCTACCAACTGAGATACACGGGGCCTGACACAACCCTGGCGTTGCAAGCGCCATGCTCTACCATCTGAGATACACGGGGCCTGACATGAAGTAACTAAATAATACAAGACAACCTGACACTATTTATTAAGCTCCTTACAACTCAGCACACAATCAGCAACCTGCTCAGCACCCAATCAGCAACCTCCTCATCACCCAATCAGCAACCTCCTCATCACCCAATCAGCAACCTCCTCATCACCCAATCAGCAACCTGCTCATCACCCAATCAGCAACCTCCTCATCACCCAATCAGCAACCTCCTCATCACCCAATCAGCAACCTCCTCATCACCCAATCAGCAACCTCCTCATCACCCAATCAGCAACCTCCTCATCACCAAATCAGCAACCTGCTCATCACCCAATCAGCAACCTCCTCATCACCCAATCAGTAACCTCCTCATCAAATAACAAGCTCAAATATAGCTCAAACAGAGAATTCAACATCTGTAGACTACATTCATAACAACTTCCAATCCATAGAGACACACACACACACACACACACACACACACACACACACACACACACACACACACACACACACACACACACACACACACACACACACACACACACACACACACACACACACACACACACACAGAGAGAGAGAGAGAAAGATATACCCACTCTGACTCATAACTGAGTCATAACTGAGTCATAACTGAATGAAAATGATACTGCGGTGGTCCCAGGCCTCTCTCCCTCTCTGATTCAGAGGGGTTGGGTTAAATGTAGAATACAAATTTCAGTTGAAGGCAGTCAGTTGTACAACTGACTTGATATCCCGCTTTCCTTCTTATCCTCCACAGTGAACTCAGCCCTCTCTCTCCTCTCTCCCCATAGTGAACTCAGCCCTCTCTCTCCTCTCTCCCCATAGTGAACTAAGCCCTCTCTCTCTCCTCTCTTCTCCTTAGTGAACTCAGCCCTCTCTCTCCCCTCCATGGTGAACTCAGCCCACCCTCTCTCCTCTCTCCTCCTTAGTGAACTCAGCCACCTCTCTCCTCTCTCCCCATAGTGAACTCAGTCCTCTCTCTCCTCTCTTCTCCTTAGTGAACTCAGCCCTCTCTCTCTCCTCCATGGTGAACTCAGCCCTCTATCTCTCTCCTCTCTCCTCCATAGTGAACTCAGCCCTCTCTCACTCCTCCATAGTGAACCCAGCCCTCTCTCTCTCCTCTCTCCTCCATAGTGAACTCAGCCCTATCTCTCTCTCCTCCATAGTGAACCCAGCCCTCTCTCTCTCTCCTCTCTCCTCCATAGTGAACCCAGCCCTCTCTCTCTCTCCTCTCTCCTCCATAGTGAACCCAGCCCTCTCTCTCTCTCCTCTCTCCTCCACAGTGAACTCAGCCCTCTCTCTCACTCCTCTCTCCTCCATGGTGAACTCAGCCCTCTCTCTCTCTCCTCTCTCCTCCATAGTGAACCCAGCCCTCTCTCTCTCCTCTCTCCTCCATAGTGACCTCAGCCCTCTCTCTCTCCTCTCTCCTCCATAGTGAACTCAGCCCTCTCTCTCTCTCTCCTCTCTCCTCCATAGTGAACTCAGCCCTCTCTCTCTCTCCTCTCTCCTCCATAGTGAACTCAGCCCTCTCTTTCTCTCCCCTCTCCTCCATAGTGAACTCAGCCCTCTCTTGCTCTCCTCTCTCCTCCATAGTGAACTCAGCCCTCTCGCTCTCTCTCCTCTCTCCTCCAAAGTAAACCCAGCCCTCTCTCTCTCCTCTCTCCTCCATAGTGAACCCAGCCCTCTCTCTCCTCTCTCCTCCATGTTGAACCCAGCCTCACTTTCTCTCTCTCCTCCATAGTGAACTCAGCCCTCTCTCTCTCTTCGATAGTGAACACAGCCCTCTCCTCTCTCATCCATAGTGAACTCAGCTCTCTCTCCTCCATAGAGAACTCAGCCCTCTCTCTCTCTCTAATCTCTCCTCCATAGTGAACTCAGCCCTCTCTCTCTCTCCTCTCTCCTCCACAGTGAACACAGCCCTCTCTCTCTCCTCTCTCCTCCATAGTGAACTCAGCCCTCTCTCTCTCCTCTCTCCTCCATAGTGAACTCAGCCCTCTCTCTCTCCTCTCTCCTCCATAGTGAACCCAGCCCTCTCTCTCCTCTCTCCTCCATAGTGAACTCAGCCCTCTCTCTCTCCTCTCTCCTCCATAGTGAACTCAGCCCTCGCTCTCTCGCCTCTCTCCTCCATAGTGAACTCAGACCTCTCTTTCTCCTCTCTCCTCCATAGTGAACTCAGACCTCTCTTTCTCCTCTCTCCTCCATAGTGAACTCAGCCCTCTCTTTCTCTCTCTCCTCTCATCCTACAATGAAAAATAAACAAAGACATGAGTCACATCTATTAATAGGACTGGAGGACAGAGGGGTGACGGGATGGAGGTAATGGGTGAATGGAGGGAATGGAGGGATGGAGGGAATGGAGGGATGGAGGGATGGAGTGATGGAGGGATGGAGGGAATGGAGGGATGGAGGGAATGGAGGGATGGAGGGATGGAGGGAATGGAGGGATGGCGGGATGGAGGGAATGGAGGGATGGAGGGAAGGAGGGGTGAAGGGATGGAGGGATGGAGGGATGGAGGGAATTGAGGTAATGGAGGGATGGAGGGAAGGAGGGGTGAAGGGATGGAGGGATGGAGGGATGGAGGGAATTGAGGGATGGAGGGATGGAGGGAATGGAGGGATGGAGGGATGGAGGGATGGAGGGAATGGAGGGATGGAGGGATGGAGGGATGGAGGGAATGGAGGGATGGAGGGATGGAGGGAATGGAGGGATGGAGGGATGGAGGGAATGGAGGGATGGAGTGATGGAGGGATGGAGGGATGGAGGGATGGAGGGAATGGAGGGATGGAGGGATGGAGGGAATGGAGGGATGGAGTGATGGAGGGATGGAGGGATGGAGGGATGGAGGGATGGAGGGAATGGAGGGATGGAGACTCATACCCCATTTCATTGATCCATAATCCTTAGATAAGGCTGTAGAGTGCAATATGAATGTCATAATGCACAAAAGACTGACTGGGGAGGTGATTTCCCACAGTCCTGCAATTAGAGCTACGACGTTAATATTTGTGTAAACTCTTCACAGTTGTGTTCTGTGGGTGTCATTGAGTTCACTGATACCCCTTTTCACTGCACCACATTCCAACCCTCCAATCGTGTCTAGCATTATCTAGTCTAAATATGGCATGATTATACTATTTGGATCCATTTGCATCACTTTCAAAGAGGGACTTTTATTCAGAAGGAAAACCGCACATTCCACTATTGTGGCTAATCCCAGCTTCACAACACATAACCCGGTCCCAGGATTTCCATATCCGCGGTTTTCCCGCAAATTGGGCTACTTGAAAACTATGTCACAGGTGAAAATGTTTTGGTCACGGGTTGCAGGTTTTTGGGCTACTTCATATTTGCACCGCGGCCTCCACCCATTGGCATATCTCTTCAAATATATAGTTCACCTGCTGCTGACTAGGAGGCTGCTACTGAGTGACTGAGTACACAACAACAACAACAACAACAACAGCAGCAACACAATTAGACCCAACCAAATCATGAGAAAACCAAAAGAGAATTACTTGACACATTGGAAAGAACAAACAAAAAAACTGAGCAAACTAGAATGCTATTTGGCCCTAAACAGAGAGTACACAGTGGCAGAACACCTGACCACTGTGACTGACCCACAATTAAGGAAAGCTTTGACTATGTACAGACTCAGTGAGCATAGCCTTGCTATTGAGAAAGGCCGCCGTAGGCAGACCTGGCTCTCAAGAGAAGACAGGCTATGTGCACACTGCCCACAAAATGAGGTGGAAACTGAGCTGCACTTCCTAACCTCCTGCCAAATGTATGACCATATTAGAGACACATATTTCCCTCAGATTACACAGACCCACAAAGAATTTGAAAGCAAATCCAATTTTGATAAACTCCCAGATCTATTGGGTGAAATACCACAGTGTGCATCACAGCAGCAAGATTTGTGACCTGTTGCCACAAGAAAAGGGCAACCAGTGAAGAACAAACACCATTGTGAATACAATGGTGTTTATTTATTTTCCCATTTGTACTTTAACTATTTGCACATCATTACAACACTGTATATAGAAATAATATGACATTTGAAATGTCTTTATTCCTTTGGAACTTTTGTGAGTGTAATACTTACTGTTCATTTTTTATAGTTTATTTCACTTTTGTTTATTATCTATTTCACTTGCTTTGGAAATGTAAACACGTTTCCCATGCCAATAAAGTCCTTTGAATTGAATTGAATTGACTGAGTGAGTGGTGGAGAGGGAGAAGGCAGCAGGCAGCTGATTCATGTGAGAGGAGACAGAGCATTACGCATAAAACTTTTTACCAGTTGTAGGTAGGCTATTTAGTCATTTTGGAGACCTAGTTCCTAGTTCCCCTTTTCCATAAAACATTAACGCCCTACAACTGATGCGCATCAATAAATAACGGCGACAGAGCACAGGAAAACGACTTTAGGCGCTCCACAGATACAATTGAAGTCGGATGTTTACATACAGTGGGGAGAACAAGTATTTGATACACTGCCGATTTTGCAGGTTTTCCTACTTACAAAGCATGTAGAGGTCTGTAATTTGTATCATAGGTACACTTCAACTGTGAGTGATGGAATCTAAAACAAAAATCCATTAAAAAAAACATTGTATGATTTTTAAGTAATGAATTTGCATTTTATTGCATGACATAAGTATTTGATACATCAGAAAAGCAGAACTTAATATTTGGTACAGAAACCTTTGTTTGCAATTACAGAGATCATACGTTTCCTGTAGGTCTTGACCAGGTTTGCACACACTGCAGCAGGGATTTTGGCCCACTCCTCCATACAGACCTTCTCCAGATCCTTCAGGTTTCGGGGCTGTCGCTGGGCAATACAGACTTTCAGCTCCCTCCAAAGATGTTCTATTGGGTTCAGGTCTGGAGACTGGCTAGGCCACTCCAGGACCTTGAGATGCTTCTTACGGAGCCACTCCTTAGTTGCCCTGGCTGTGTGTTTCGGTCGTTGTCATGCTGGAAGACCAAGCCACGACCCATCTTCAATGCTCTTACTGAGGGAAGGAGGTTGTTGGCCAAGATCTCGCGATACATGGCCCCATCCATCCTCCCCTCAATATGGTGCAGTCGTCCTGTCCCCTTTGCAGAAAAGCATCCCCAAAGAATGATGTTTCCACCTCCATGCTTCACGGTTGGGATGGTGTTCTTGGGGTTGTACTCATCCTTCTTCTTCCTCCAAACACGGCAAGTGGAGTTTAGACCAAAAAGCTATATTTTTGTCTCATCAGACCACATTACCTTCTCCCATTCCTCCTCTGGATCATCCAGATGGTCATTGACAAACTTCAGACGGGCCTGGACATGCGCTGGCTTGAGCAGGGGGACCTGGCGTGCGCTGCAGGATTTTAATCCATGACGGCATAGTGTGTTACTAATGGTTTTCTTTGAGACTGTGGTCCCAGCTCTCTTCAGGTCATTGACCAGGTCCTGCCGTGTAGTTCTGGGCTGATCCCTCACCTTCCTCATGATCATTGATGCCCCACGAGGTGAGATCTTGCATGGAGCCCCAGACACGAGGGTGATTGACCGTCATCTTGAACTTCTTCCATTTTCTAATAATTGCACCAACAGTTGTTGCCTTCTCACCAAGCTGCATGCCTATTGTCCAGTAGCCCATCCCAGCCTTGTGCAGGTCTACAATTTTATCCCTGATGTCCTTACACAGCTCTCTGGTCTTGGCCATTGTGGAGAGGTTGGAGTCTGTTTGATTGAGTGTGTGGACAGGTGTCTTTTATACAGATAACGAGTTCAAACAGGTGCAGTTAATACAGGTAATGAGTGGAGAACAGGAGGGCTTCTTAAAGAAAAACTAACATGTCTGTGAGAGCCGGAATTCTTACTGGTTGGTAGGTGATCAAATACTTATGTCATGCAATAAAATGCAAATTAATTACTTAATCATACCATGTGATTTTCTGGATTTTTGTTTTAGATTCCGTCTCTCACAGTTAAAGTGTACCTATGATACAAATTACAGACCTCTACATGCTTTGTAAGTAGGAAAACCTGCAAAATCGGCAGTGTATCAAATACTTGTTCTCCCCACTGTACACCTTAGCCAAGTACATTTAAACTCAGTTTTTCACAATTCCTGACATTTAATCCTAGTAAAAATTCCCTGTTTTAGGTCATTTAGGATCACCACATTATTTTAAGAATGTGAAATGTCAGAATAATAGTAGAGATAATTATTTATTTCAGCTTTTATTTCTTTCATCACATTCCCAGTGAGTCAGAAGTTTACATACACTCAATTAGTACTTGGTAGCATTGCCTTTAAATTGTTTAACTTGGGTCAAACATTTCGGGTAGCCTTCCATAAGCTTCCCACAATAAGTTGGGTGAATTTTGGCCCATTCCTCCTGACAGAGCTGGTGTAACTGAGTCAGGTTTGTAGGCCTCCTTGCTCGCACACACTTTTTCAGTTCTGCCCACAAATGTTCTATAGGATTGAGGTCAGGGCTTTGTGATGGCCACTCCAATACCTTGACTTTGTTGTCCTTAAGCCATTTTGCCAAAACTTTGGAAGTATGCTTGGGGTCATTGTCCATTTGGAAGACCCATTTGCGACCATGCTTTAACTTCCTGACTGATGTCTTGAGATGTTGCTTCAATATATCCACATAATTTTCCTTCCTCATGATGCCATCTATTTTGTGAAGTGCACCAGTCCATCCTGCAGCAAAGCACCCCCACAGCATGATGCTGCTACCCACGTGCTTCAAGGTTGGGATGGTGTTCTTCGGCTTGCAAGCACCCCCTTTTTCCTCCATACATAACGATGGTCATTATGGCCAAACAGTTCAATTTTTGTTTCATCAGACCAGAGTACATTTCTCCAAAAAGTACGATCTTTGTCCCCATGTGCAGCTGCAAACCGTAGTCTGGCTTTTTTATGGCAGTTTTGGAGCAGTGGCTTCTTCCTTGTTGAGCGGCCTTTCAGGTTATGTCGATATAGGACTCGTTTTACTGTGGATATAGCTACTTTTGTACCTGTTTCCTCCAGCATCTTCACAAGGTCCTTTGCTGTTGTTCTGGGATAGATTTGCACTTTTCGCACCAAATACGTTCATCTCTAGCAGACAGAACGCATCTCCTTCCTGAGCGGTATGACGGCTGCGTGGTCCCATGGTGTTTATACTTGCGTACTATTGTTTGTACAGATGAACGTGGTGCCTTCAGGCATTTGGAAATTGCTCCCAAGGATGAACCAGACTTGTGGAGGTCTACTATTTTTTTCTGAGGTCTTGGCTGATTTCTTTTGATTTTCCCATGATGTCAAGCAAAGAGGCACTGAGTTTGAAGGTAGGCCTTGAAATATATCCACAGGTACACCTCCAATTGACTCAAATAATGTCAATTAGCCTATCAGAAGCTTCTAAAGCCATGACATTTTCTGGAATTTTCCAAGCTGTTTAAAGGCACAGTCAACTTAGTGTATGTAAACTTCTGACCCACTGAAATTGTGATATAGTGAATTATAAGTGAAATAATCTGTCTGTAAACAATTGTTGGAAAAATTACCACAATGAAACTGAAATTAGAATGATCGCCGACATTTGCGTCTGTTGTACCATCAAGTAGGCTGTTAATTTACATGCCTATGTAGGCTACTGTAGCCTGCCATTTGATACAATAAATATGTTGAAATGAAAGATATCACGGGGAGTCATTGCAAATCAATTTGTGCCACTTGTGTAGCTTCAATCTAATGCGTTCTAATATTGGCTGAACTAAGCAAGCTGCTAAATCATTTATTCTACATCTACATCTTGTCTAGATTATTGAAATTATCTATCTGAAATGAGATCTAGCAAACCAAACCATGACATTTAAATACAATCATAAGCCCAGATTTTAGTCAGTAGGACTAGACCTATGCATGTTACCTCAATGCCCTGTGCCCCCCGCACATTGGCTCTGTACCGGTACCCTCTATATAGTATATATATATATATATGTATATACACTGCTCAAAAAAAATAAAGGGAACACTTAAACAACACAATGTAACTCCAAGTCAATCACACTTCTGTGAAATCAAACTGTCCACTTAGGAAGCAACACTGATTGACAATAAATGTAATATGCTGTCGTGCAAATGGAATAGACAACAGGTGGAAATTATAGGCAATTAGCAAGACACCCCCAATAAAGGACTGGTTTTGCAGGTGGTGACCACAGACCACTTCTCAGTTCCTATGCTTCCTGGCTGATGTTTTGGTCACTTTTGAATGCTGGCGGTGCTTTCACTCTAGTGGTAGCATGAGACGGAGTCTACAACCCACACAAGTGGCTCAGGTAGTGCAGCTCATCCAGGATGGCACATCAATGCGAGCTGTGGCAAGAAGGTTTGCTGTGTCTGTCAGCGTAGTGTCCAGAGCATGGAGGCGCTACCAGGAGACAGGCCAGTACATCAGGAGACGTGGAGGAGGCCGTAGGAGGGCAACAACCCAGCAGCAGGACTGCTACCTCCGCATTTGTGCAAGGAGGAGCAGGAAGATAACTGCCAGAGCCCTGCAAAATGACCTCCAGCAGGCCACAAATGTGCATGTGTCTGCTCAAACGGTCAGAAACAGACTCCATGAGGGTGGTATGAGGGCCCGACGTCCACAGGTGGGGGTTGTGCTTACAGCCCAACACCGTGCAGGACGTTTGGCATTTGCCAGAGAACACCAAGATTGGCAAATTCGCCACTGGCGCCCTGTGCTCTTCACAGATTAAAGCAGGTTCACACTGAGCACATGTGACAGACGTGACAGAGTCTGGAGACGCCGTGGAGAACGTTCTGCTGCCTGCAACATCCTCCAGCATGACCGGTTTGGCGGTGGGTCAGTCATGGTGTGGGGTGGCATTTCTTTGGGGGGCCGCACAGCCTTCCATGTGCTCGCCAGAGGTAGCCTGACTGCCATTAGGTACCGAGATGAGATCCTCAGACCCCTTGTGAGACCATATGCTGGTGCGGTTGGCCCTGGGTTCCTCCTAATGCAAGACAATGCTAGACCTCATGTGGCTGGAGTGTGTCAGCAGTTCCTGCAAGAGGAAGGCATTGATGCTATGGACTGGCCCGCCCGTTCTCCAGACCTGAGTCCAATTGAGCACATCTGGGACATCATGTCTCGCTCCACAGACTGTCCAGGAGTTGGCGGATGCTTTAGTCCAGGTCTGGGAGGAGATCCCTCAGGAGACCATCCGCCACCTCATCAGGAGCATGCCCAGGCGTTGTAGGGAGGTCATACAGGCACGTGGAGGCCACACACACTACTGAGCCTCATTTTGACTTGTTTTAAGGACATTACATCAAAGTTGGATCAGCCTGCAGTGTGGTTTTCCACTTTAATTTTGAGGGTGACTCCAAATCCAGACCTCCATGGGTTGATACATTTGATTTCCATTGATACATTTTGTGTGATTTTGTTGTCAGCACATTCAACTATGTAAAGAAAAAAGTATTTAATAAGATTATTTCATTCATTCAGATCTAGGATGTGTTATTTTAGTGTTCCCTTAATTTTTTTGAGCAGTGTATATGTTTCTGTATATAGCCTCCTTATTGTTATTTTGTTTATTTAGTAAATATTTTCTTAACTCTTATTTTCTTAAAAGCGCCAAGGCGGAATTGTAAACACATCGTGTCCGCGTGCTTGTTGCCGGACTTGCTTTGACAGTGATTTGCTACTGATCGTGACGCTTGGCACGTGCAAATTTAGCACACACAACATTAAAAGCTTTTTTTGACAGGCAATGACCCAATCGGCGTTCCACATCAGGAGGAGATGAGAGAGGGAGGGAGAGAGAGAGGAAGGAGGAGAGAAATGGGGAGGAGAAAGAAAGAGTGAGCGTGTACGTATGTGTGGAGGAGTAGTGTGTAAGCACTAGTGATTCATCCTCTTTCTGAGAGAGCGCGAGAGAGAGAGCGCGAGAGAGAGAGAGAGAGAGAGAGAGATTGTGCCATCAGCCTGATGATTTCACCGTTGCCAGGGAGACGATACGTGGTGGTGAAGAGGAGCTTTGATGAGGCTGAGGAGAGGAGAAGCAGGTGATGGAGAGAGGGAGGGAGGGCGTGACGGAGGGAGTAACGGAGGGAGGGATGGAGGACAGGGAGTGACGGAGGAAGTGACGGAGGGAGTGACGGAGGAGAGGGACGGAGGGAGTGACGGAGGGAGGGACGGAGGGAGTGACGGAGGACAGGGAGTGACGGAGGGAGTGATGGAGGGAGTGACGGAGGACAGGGAGTGACGGAGGGAGTGACGGAGGAGATGGAGGAGGGAGATGTGGCCTGTGTGTGTCTACCCCTCCCTAATACACCTACGGCAATAAACATGCACGCACAAACACACACACACACACACACACACACACACACACACACACACAAACACACACACAAACACACAAACACACGTATTACTATAATAACCACCTCTACCATACACACAGAAAACACAGAATGGTATGCTATGACATATACTGTAACACACAGGGTACTCTCCGTGCCATTCTATTTCGATGCTGAAACACATGCAGATACAGTGTGCATGTTAACTCAGGCACAGCCTCTACCCTATCCCACCTAGTATAGCCTCCCTGCCATAACACAAACATAACACACCCCCACACATCATAACACTGAGCCAAGCAGCAGAGATACATCCGCTCAACAGATCCAAAAATAGCATTCAACAGTGGGTACCTAGCTAGCCAAGGTTATATGTCTGTGGTACCTAGCTAGCTACATAGTTACTATGCATCATTGAATAAGACTGCACCAATACATCATACATTAACATACACCCATGCATCATAACACGGAGGAAAATCAGTCAATAACTACGTAGCTGCTGTGAGGATGGGATGCTGGGAAATGGCGCTGCCGTGGATAGTAGCCGACCTGCTGTGAGGATGGGATGCTGGGAAATGGCGCTGCCGTGGATAGCTGCTGTGAGGATAGGATGCTGGGAAATGGCGCTGCCGTGGATAGCTGCTGTGAGGATGGGATGCTGGGAAATGGCGCTGCCGTGGATAGCTGCTGTGAGGATAGGATGCTGGGAAATGGCGCTGCCGTGGATAGTTGCTGTGAGGATGGGATGCTGGGAAATGGTGCTGCCGTGGATAGTTGCCGACCAACTCTACTATATATATATTTTTTATTACGCTGATCTTAACTTTTTTGTACATAATGTTTCCGCCATCATTTCCTATGACCAAAAAACAGCTGGTCAGAACAGCAATCACTAATCTCGATTTAGAGGTAGATTTCCACTTCAATGAGTCAGCAGCCCTGGATGTTATGCCAGTGGTGGAAAAAGTACTCAACTATCATACTTGAGTAAAAGTAAAGATACCTTAATAGAAAATGACTCAAGTAAAATGACTCATAGTGCCCTCAAAGCTCATCACTAAGCTCAGGACCCTGGGACTGAACACCTCCTTCTGCAACTGGATCCTGGACTTCCTGACGGGCCGCCCCCCAGGTGGTAAGGGTAGGCAACAACACATCTGCAATACTGACCCTCGACACGGGGGCGGCCCCTCAGGGGTGCGCGCTTAGTCCCTTCCTGTACGTTTTGGGGGGAACGTGGTTGGAGGAACAGGAGATACAGGAAATGGGTGATTTGGGGTTGATGGGGGACCAGGACAAGCAGGGCCTGGGGCTCACTGACTGGAGCTGTGTCTCTCTGTAATTACATGGCTTATCTGGACCAAATGTGTGTTACTCTCTAGGAGATACAGAGCACTTAGCGGGCAC
>NW_028157562.1:0-2500 GCF_964263955.1 Coregonus lavaretus
GCAGGGGGGGGGGGGGGTCCTGGGTCATCTCTTTAATGTTACAGTAGTGTCAATCTGAGGGGAATGTATCTAACACTGCTCAGGGAGAGCAGGTCTGGTCATCTCTTAAATTGTTACATAGTGTCAATCTGAGGGAATGTTTCTAACACTGCTCAGGGGAGAGCAGGTCTGGTTCTCAAACGTGTTACTTTTTCCTGTACAGCAGGGTTCTTCAATTCCGGTCCTGGAGGGCCGAAACACTTCTGTTTTTTTATTTCTACCTGGTAGTTAATTGCACTCACCTGGTGTCCCAGGTCTGAATTAGCCCCTGATTAGAAGGAGAGGATGAAAAACAGAGGTGTTTCGGAACCTCCAGGACCTGGAATTGAAGAACACCTGCTATACAACCTCTCTGTGTCTCTGACTGGGACTACCAGCTGTTCCATCTGTTGGATATGTTAAAATACCTCCTGTAGCTCAGTGGTAGAGCGTGGTGCTTGCAACACCAGGGTTGTGGGTTCGATTCCCACGGGGGGGGGCCCAGTGTGAAAAAATGTATGTGCTCGCTAGTTGTAAGTCGCTCTGGATAAGAGCGTCTGCTAAATGACTAAAATGTAAATTTAGTGAACCACTTCAAGTAAAAGATAACCTAATGCCCATCTGACTGAGCGATAATGTTTTTTTCAAAATAAAATCAGACAGCAGTGTCAATATTTGCACAATGAGGTTGTGGATTTTCCCCTCATTACCCCACGGTGTACTCTCCTCCGAGCATTTCTCTGGACTCCTTCCAACAGTGTTTACTCATTCAGCCAGAGAAGTGGGATTGTAAATACATGTGAGCAGAGCTGAATTGTTACCAGATCCACAGTCTGAAACCAATTCTGAAGGTGATACGTTGTTAATGAGGAGCTCTTAGCAGGAACACCACACCACCACGGCTGCGTCACAAATGCACCCTATTTCCTATATACTGTAGTGCATTACCTTTGACCTGGGCCCGGTAGTGCACTACAGTAGGGATTAGAGAGTATTTGGGAACATGTCACTGAATGTAACCAGAAGGATCCTTCCCTCTCCACTCTGCTCTGCTAACCGCATCCCTCCAACACTTGAAAGATGTCCCTTACTAACACATGGAAACCAGAAATCTGTTTTTCTTTCTCAGAGCAACAAGCCTCTATTCTGACCAATTATGTCTGTGAAGTCATTAGATTGAGATAAGAACTTATCTTCTACTTTGAGATAAACCTTTGTGTTGTATTTTCTTCTCTCCCCCTCTCCTCTCTCCTCTCTCCTCTCTCCCCCTCTCTCTCCCCCTCCTCTCATTACCTCTCCTCTCCACTCTCGTCTCCCCCTCTCCTCTCTCCCCTCTTCTCTCCCCCTCTCCTCTCATTACCTCTCTCTCCCCCTCTCCTCTCATTCCCTCTCCTCTCTCCCCTTCTCTCTCACCTCTCCTGCTCCTCCCCTCTCCTCTCATTCCCTCTCCTCTACTCCCCCTCTTCTCTCCCCCTCTCCTCTCATTTACCTCTCCTCTCCCACTCTCTTCTCCCCTCTCTCTCTCCCCCTCTCCTCTCCCCCTCTCCTCTCATTCCCTCTCTCTCTCCCCCTTCTCTCTCCCCCTCTCCTCTCATTCCCTCTCCTCTCTCCCCTCTCCTCTCCCCCTCTCCTCTCATTCCCTCCCTCTCCACTCTCCCCCTCTGTCTCCTCCCCCTCTCCTCTCATTACCCTCCTTCTCCTCTCCCGCTCCTCTCTCCACTCTTCTCTCCCCCTCTACCTCTCGTTACCTCTCCTCTCAGCCCTCTCCTCTCGTACCTCTCCTCTCCCCGCTCCTCTCCCCTCTCCTCTCATTCCCGCTTCATTCCCCTCTCTTCTCCCCCTCTCCTCTCATTCCCTATTCTCTTCCCCCTTCCCTCATTACCTCTCTCTCCCCCTCTCCTCTCGCCCCCTCTCCTCTCATTCCCTCTCCTCTCCCCTCTCTCGCTCATTCCTCTCCTCTCTTACCCTCTCCTCTCCACCTCTTCTCTCCCCTCTCCTCTCATTACCTCTCCTCTCCCACTCTCTTCTCCCCCTCTCCTCTCTCCCCTCTCCTCTCCCCCTCTCCTCTCATTCCCTCTCCTCTCTCCCCCTCTCCTCTCATTCCCTCCTCTCTCCCCTCTCCCCCTCTCCCTCCCTCTCCTCTCATTCCCTCCTCTCTCCCCCTCTTCTCTCGCCCTCTCCTCTCATTACCTCTCCTCCTCCCCCTCTCCTCTCCCCCTCTCCTCTCCCCCTCTCATCTCATTCCCTCCCCTCTCCTCTCCCCCTCTCCACTCTCCTCTCCCCTCTTCTCTCCCCTCTCCCTCTCATTACTCTGCCCCTCCCCTCTCCTCTTTCCCACTCTTCACTCCCCTCTCCTCTCATTACCTCTCCTCTCCCCCTCTCCTCTCATTCCCTCTCCTTTCCCCTCTCTTCACCATCTCTCCCTCTCATTCCCTCTCCTCTCCCCCTCTCCTCTCATTCCCTCTCCTCTCCCCCTCTCCTC
>NW_028157562.1:7500-78489 GCF_964263955.1 Coregonus lavaretus
AGAACCTTCATCCTACAGCCGTGGCTTAGAGATCACTGCATTAGACTGAATATTCAGAGCATTCTACATTCTATATTCTATATGTTCTCTATGTTCTGAACCTTTTGTCTCCAAGGTCATTGCTCCAACTTGTTGGTATCTAGACATGGCCTAGTTAGACTAATTGTGCCTATGTTTTTGACCACACGTCTCAGACAATGACGCTGGAAGAAACCCGGGATATAGCCTAGTTGCTAGTTGTTTACTCAGATCCAAGATAACAAAACGGTCCCCTTTTAGAAGAGCAAGTCTCCTAAATAATGAAGCTTCGACTGTAGGGTGAAAACACAGCATATTTTCTATTTTAATGGTCTCTAAGTGAAGGAAACTACATGAGAGAGAGAGAGAGAGGGAGGTGGGGGAGGAGGAGCTTGAAAAATGTAAAAGGGATATGCTTCAGTGGAACCTAAATGACTTGTGTAGCTGTTGGGCATGTTGACGGCTCTTTGATGTGATGCCTAACTAGCTTTAAGGAGCTCTATCTGTAGATGGAGCATCATGCTGCATCGCTATCACTGCCTGACTGATGAGAGAGTTCCATTTATAGGAGGGCCACTCAGTCTCCACAGCCAACTGTACCTTTAATTTGAAATTCTCTAATGTCTTAGATGGGGTGACATTAAAGGGAAACAGCCCCATTAATGGTATTCTAGAATGTTCTAGAATTGGAATTCAAACAGTTTGGAATTCGCTTGACTGTCAAACTGTTGGAATGTTGTCATGTTTATCAATACAGTCCATAATGGGATCAGAAATGATTTACATATTGGATCAAAATTGCCAGAGGAGGGCATTAAATATTGAAAACCACACAAAAATCAAAATGCCAGCTTCATGGTTTGATGTGTGGTGTTGTCTGAAAGCCACTCCATGCCAAGTAAACATAATTATCCCAATTTTGAAGACATTGTGACTTTTGGGGTTGGGGGGGAAAGGTCCACAAAAACTTGGCCAATGCCATCTAATGTCACAATGGAATAAATACATGAACACATGCCCTGTGCAGCACATCCATTAGTTAGTAACGAATCAGCCTCCAGTGTTGTAAGTGGTGTTTACAATAACAAACCAGAGGCATAGTCAGTTCCTGCTGTTTGTAACCAGCCACTGATGTAGCCCAATCAGCAGGGTACAGTGTGCTCTACATGATCGTCTGATCACAGTTACCTGGGATGTGTCTTCTCTTGAGACAGCAGTTCTACCTAATATGAATTGTTAAGATCTCAGTACTGTGTGTGGAGAAGCTTCAAGGGGGCTAATTGGATTGACAACGGGCATTAAAGAGGTCTCCTGCTTTGTATTGTAGCTCACAGTGGTGCATGTGCCGTATTGATGGATGACACCACACTGAGACGGAGACTATAGTCAACCCCTCACTGACAAAAAAAAAGCGAATTACTGAAACTAGGCAAACGTAAATACCAATAGATGCACACTTGCTAACACATGATTCATACGGTTTTCTCTTTGTTTATAGGCTACTGGTCAAAAGTTTTAGAACACCTACTCATTCAAGGCTTTTTCTTTATTTTTACTATTTTCTACATTGTAGAATAATTGTGAAGACATCACAACTATGAAATAACACATATGGAATCATTAGTTGTAACTAAAAAAGTGTTAAACAAATCTAAATATATTTTATATTTGAGATTCTTCAAATAGCCACCCTTTGCCTTGATGACAGCTTTGCACACTCTTGGCAATCTTTCAACCAGCTTCATGAGGCAGTCACCTGGAATGCATTTCAATTAACAGGTGTGCCTTCTTAAAAGGTAATTTGTGGAATTTAATGTGTTTGAGCCAATCAGTTGTCTTGTGACAAGGTAGGGATGGTATACAGAAGATAGCCCTATTTGGTAAAATACCAAGTCCATATTATGGCAAGAACAGCTCAAATAAGCAAAGAAAAACGACAGTATATTTTGCGACATGAAGGTCAGTCAAATGGAACATTTCAAGAACTTTGAAAGTTTCTTCAAGTGCAGTCGCAAAAACCATCAAGTGCTATGATGAAACTGGCTCTCATTAGGGCCGCCACAGGAATGGAAGACCCAGAGTTACCTCTGCTGCAGAGGATAAGTTCATTAGAGTTACCAGCCTCAGAAATTGCAGCCCAAATAAATGCTTCACAGAGTTCAAGTAACAGACACATCTCAACATCAACTGTTCAGAGGAGACTGTGTGAATCAGGCCTTCATGGTCTAATTGCTGCAAAGGAACCACTACTAAAGGACACCAATAAGAAGATGAGACTTGCTTGGGCCAAGAAACACGAGCAATGGACATTAGACCGGTGGAAATTAGTCCTTTGGTCTGGAGTCCAAATTGGAGATTTTTGGTTCCACCCGCCGTGTCTTTGTGAGACGCGGTGTGGGTGAACGGATGATCTCCGCATGTGTATTTCCCACCATAAAGTATGGAGGAGGAGGTGTTATGGTGTGGGGGTGCTTTGCTGGTGACACTGTCTGTGATTTATTTAGAATTCAAGGCACACTTAACCAGCATGGCTACCACAGCATTCTGCAGCGATACGCCATCCCATCTGGTTTAGGCTTAGTGGGACTATCATTTGTTTTTCAACAGGACAATGACCCAACACACCTCCAGGCTGTGTAAGGGCTATTTGACCAAGAAGGAGAGTGATGGAGTGCTGCATCCGATGACCTGGCCTCCATAATCACCCGACCTCAACCAAAGTGAGATGGTTTGGGATGAGTCGGACCGCAGAGGGAAGGAAAAGCAGCCAACAAGTGCTCAGCATATGTGGGAACTCCTTCAAGACTGTTGGAAAAGCATTCCAGATGAAGCTGGTTGAGAGAATGCCAAGCGTGTGCAAAGCTGTCATCAAGGCAAAGGTTGGCTATTTGAAGAATCTCAAATATAAAATATATTTTGATTTGTTTAAAACTTTTTTGGTTACTACATGATTCCATTTGTGTTATTTCATAGTTTTGATGTCTTCACTATTATTCTACAATGTAGAAAATAGTCAAAATAAAGGAAAACTGTTGAATGAGTACAATCGTGGTCAAAAGTTTTGAGAATGACACAAGTATTGGTCTTCATAAAGTTCACTGCTTCAGTGTTATGAAATCTTTTTGTAAGATATTACTATGGTATACTGAAGTATAATTACAAGCATTCCATAAGTGTCAAAGGCTTTTCTTGACAATTACATTACGTTTATGCAAAGAGTTAATATTTGCAGTGTTGACCCTGCTTTTTCATGACCTCTGCAATCCGCCCTGGCATGCTGTCAATTAACTTCTGGGCCACATCCTGACTGATGGCAGCCCATTCTTGCATAATCAATGATTGGAGTTTGTCAGAATTTGTGGGTTTTTGTTTGTCCACACGCCTCTTGAGGATCGACCACAAGTTCTCAATGGGATTAAGGTCTGGGGAGTTTCCTGGCCATGGACCCAAAATGTTGATGTTTTGTTCCCCGAGCCACTTAGTTATCACTTTTGCCTTATGGCAAGGTGCTCCATCATGCTGGAAAAGGCATTGGTCGTCACCAAACTGTTCTCGGATGGTTGGGAGAAGTTGTTCTCGGATGTTCCCTTTCCGACTGTTTGTTGCCCCAAACAATCGGAAAGGGGTTTCATCAGAGAAAATTACTTTACCCCAGTCCTCAGCAGTCCAATCCCTGTACCTTTTGCATAATATTAGTCTGTCCCTGATGTTTTTCCTGGAGAGAAGTGTCTTCTTTGCTGCCCTTCTTGACACCAGGCCATCCTCCAAAAGTCTTTGCCTCACTTTGCGTGCAGATGCACTCACACCTGCCTGCTGCCATTCCTGAGCAAGCTCTGCACTGGTGGTGCCCCGATCCCGCAGCTGAATCAACTTTAGGAGACGGTCTTGGCGCTTGCTGGACTTTCTTGGGCGCCCTGATGCCTTCTTCACAACAATTAAACCTCTCTCCTTGAAGTTCTTGATGATCCGATAAATGGTTGATTTAGGTGCAATCTTACTAGCAGCAATATCCTTGCCTGTGAAGCCCTTTTTGTGCAAAGCAATGATGACGGCACATGTTTCCTTGCAGGTAACCATGGTTAACAGAGGAAGAACAATGATTTCAAGCACCACCCTCCTTTTAAAGCTTCCAGTCTGTTATTCTAACTCAATCAGCATGACAGAGGGATTTTCAGCCTTGTCCTCGTCAACACTCTCACCTGTGTTAACGAGAGAATCACTGACGTGATGGCAGCTGGTCCTTTTGTGGCAGGGCTTAAATGCAGTGGAAATGTTTTTTGGGGATTAAGTTCATTTTCATGGCACAGAGGGACTTTGCAATTAATTGCACATCATCTGATCACTCTTCATGACATTCTGGAGTATATGCAAATTGCCATCATCAAAACTGAGGCAGCAGACTTTGTGAAAATTAGTATTTGTGTCATTCTCAAAACTTTTGACCAAGACTGTAGGTGTTCTAAAACTTTTGATCGGTAGTGTATGTTTTATTTTTGGAGTTGGTCATGAATGTTGTCACATTAACAGTCCAATATATCATCAGTGCAATAAAATGTGCCATATAATACAATTGCCTATTCAAAGAAATCCTTAGTGACATCATGTTTGTCCTCATTATCGAGATAAGAAATGTGAGATATGGTTTATCATATTTAGTACCTTGAGATGTTATCAATGCAAATCTAAATCTGTGATGGGACTAGTCTATTCCCAATGCAATAAACTGTATATGTAGACTTTCTTTCCAAAACGCTATATCCATTTTCAGAAATGTTAGTAAATTACCTTTTATTGTTTAAACAATGTATGAAAAAGATTGGTGTGTTTTTTCACCATCTAGTCATGGCATGGGGTTGTTCAATGGCAAACATGCATTTGTTTTAAATCTATCACTTGATGGTTTCATTTCAGAGAGACAAAATATCATGTTTTTTTGCCAAACGCTATGTATCCGCCTCACTCTCAGAGAAATAAGTAGTACTGCTAGGTTTTACACAGTCAAATTTAACAAATAACTACATTTGTCTCCCGAGTGGCGTAGTGGTCTAAGGCTGTGCCACTAGAGATCCTGGTTCGAATCCAGGCTCTGTCGTAGCCGGCCGTGACCGGGAGACCCATGGGGCGGCGCATAATTGGCCCTGCGTCGTCCAGGGTAAGGGAGAGAATGGCCGGCAGGGATGTAGCTCAGTTGGAAGAGCATGGCGTTTGCAACGCCAGGGTTGTGGGTTCAATTCCCACGGGGGGCCAGTATGAAAAAATAAATAATGTATGCACTCACTAACTGTAAGTCGCTCTGGATAAGAGTAATATAAAATTTTTATGAAGAACTGTACAAATTATACATTTGTGACATCAATATATACTGTATATATATATAAAAAAAATATGAATCAATACAGTAATATGAGATGTGTATGTAAAACTTTGACATTTTAGTCATTTAGCAGATGCTCTTATCCAGAGAGACTTACAGTTAGTGCATTCATCTTAAGATAGCTAGTTGAGACAACCACATCACAGTCAAATATACAGGATACAAACATTCCATTCCTGCTAAACAATGGATATATAGCATTTTATACATTCTCCTGAAATCTATGAATTAAATAAAATCTGAGAACAGTAATATTTTACACAGACGAATGTACCCATAAACAATCATTTCTGATGAAAAAAAAACAAGTGAAAAATTGGTGGATATAGCATTTTGGAAATAAACTCCTAATTTATAAAGGTATCTGCACCCTTATGAAGTGTCCCTTCACCCCAAATACATCAAGGACTTCCATTTGATGATGTTGTAATAACAGTATCTGTGAATTTCAGCCCAGAGAACCAGCCTGCTAAATTAACAGAGATGAGGAAGTTGGTTTTTCAGGACTGCCCCAGTATATCAATTACATATGCACATACAAATTAGGACAATAAAGACGGACTTTTAAAACACAAACAGAAATGATTTTACTGCATCGTTGTTTTAATTGTAGAAGACTTGGCACACACTCACACACACACACACACACGCACGCACGCACGCACACACACACTCACACACACACACACACACACACACACACACACACACACACACACACACACACACACACACACACACACACACACACACACACACACACGCACACACACCAGACAGACAGACCCATGCCATCGAACCTCCATACACACACCGGTGATTCTAACGTTAACAGATATCTCCACATCCACAATAGTTAACATGATCCACACCCTCAATTTAAATAAGAAGCTGCTCCTATACCACTGTTGAAATGAGGAAGCCCTTGGCGTAAATAGATCTACATGTTCATTTGGTAATATTAAGAGAGGCAGACAGTTAAAGAGTGTTGATTACAATTGTAAATCAGTGCCCTTGGGGCCCGTGGGCCGGGCGTTGGATTACATGAGGTCCGTGCTCCCAGACAGCGTGCGCCCATCTGATTGAAGGTCCAGTGCGGGCTAATTAATTTCATTAGAAAGTGAAGTCATCTTCTAGCAGGAATTAATATTTTGAGCGTCGTGTTGCTAATGCATTTCCCTCTTTTAATTAGCTCGGAGAAGAAATGTTGCTTTGGCAAGAGAGGACTTTTTAATTATCAGCTTGGATACATTGGAAAATGTTGATGCCTAAGGGTTGAGTTAATTAAAACCTGCATTATTTTAACTTTAATTAGCTAGCTCCCATCTTTGTTTTGCCTCACCATATGGCCATGTCCTGTAGTCAAATTTAGTTAATTAAGCTAATTAGGCTAATCATTTTAATTACTCAAGACAATGTGATTGGATAGAGGATGACTACAAGTTCATAGCCAAGTGGTTGTTTTTCATTTAGTTGAAGGAACAGAGTTATTTCTGATTGCAGTTGGCAGAGAGAGAGAGGGCGGGTGGGGTGGGGGGGGGGGAGGGGGGGGGGGGGACGAGAGAGAGAGAGAGAGAGAGAGAGAGTAGCATGGTAGAATGGAGGGAGGGATGGGGGGATGTGACAGCCTCTGAGATATTAAGGCTGAAGCCTAATTGCATTCCTTGATAAAAGAGGAAAGAAGTGAAAGAGAGAACACCCAACAACATGTCACTAGTCTAGCATCACAACTCTTTTAGAGGAGACATCATTTACTGCTTTTAGCATTCTGTGTTATCTTGTGTGTTGATCTAAGGTAAACTTTTTGAATGCCATTATATTAAATTATATAAACTCTTATTGCCCACGTCCCCTTTCTGCCCTGTAATCTATTGCTCAGTTATTAAATAACAGTCTGTTATTGAATCACCTGTAATCTATTGCTCAGTTATTAATAACAGTCTGTTATTGCATCCCCTGTAATCTATTGCTCAGTTATTAATAACAGTCTGTTATTGCATCCCCTGTAATCTATTGCCCAGTTATTAATAACAGTCTGTTATTGCATCCCCTGTAATCTATTACTCAGTTATTAAATAACAGTCTGTTATTGCATCACCTGTAATATATTGCACAGTTATTAAATAACATTCTGTTATTGCATCCCCTGTAATATATTGCTCAGTTATTAAATAACAGTCTGTTATTGCATCCCCTGTAATCTATTGCTCAGTTATTAAAGAACAGTCTGTTATTGCATCACCTGTAATATATTGCACAGTTATTAAATAACATTCTGTTATTGCATCCCCTGTAATCTATTGCTCAGTTATTAATAACAGTCTGTTATTGCATCCCCTGTAATCTATTACTCAGTTATTAAATAACAGTCTGTTATTGCATCACCTGTAATATATTGCACAGTTATTAAATAACATTCTGTTATTGCATCCCCTGTAATATATTGCTCAGTTATTAAATAACAGTCTGTTATTGCATCCCCTGTAATCTATTGCTCAGTTATTAAAGAACAGTCTGTTATTGCATCCCCTGTAATCTATTGCACAGTTATTAATAACAGTCTGTTATTGCATCCCCTGTAATCTATTGCTCAGTTATTAATAACAGTCTGTTATTGCATCCCCTGTAATCTATTGCTCAGTTATTAATAACAGTCTGTTATTGCATCCCCTGTAATCTATTGCACAGTTATTAAATAACAGTATGTTATTGCATCCCCTGTAATATATTGCACAGATATTAATAACAGTATGTTATTGCATCCCCTGTAATATATTGCACAGATATTAATAACAGTCTGTTATTGCATCCCCTGTAATCTATTGCACAGTTATTAAATAACAGTATGTTATTGCATCCCCTGTAATATATTGCACAGATATTAATAACAGTATGTTATTGCATCCCCTGTAATATATTGCACAGATATTAATAACAGTCTGTTATTGCATCCCCTGTAATCTATTGCTCATTTATTAATAACAGTATGTTATTGCATCCCCTGTAATCTATTGCACAGTTATTAAATAACAGTATGTTATTGCATCCCCTGTAATATATTGCACAGATATTAATAACAGTATGTTATTGCATCCCCTGTAATCTATTGCACAGTTATTAAATAACAGTATGTTATTGCATCACCTGTAATCTATTGCTCAGTTATTAAATAACAGTCTGTTATTGCATCACCTGTAATCTATTGCTCAGTTATTAATAACAGTATGTTATTGCATCCCCTGTAATCTATTGCACAGTTATTAAATAACAGTCTGTTATTGCATCTCCTGTAATATATTGCACAGTTATTAAATAACAGTCTGTTATTGCATCACCTGTAATCTATTGCTCAGTTATTAATAACAGTCTGTTATTGCATCTCCTGTAATATATTACACAGTTATTAAATAACAGTCTGTTATTGCATCACCTGTAATCTATTGCTCAGTTATTAATAACAGTCTGTTATTGCATCCCCTGTAATATATTGCTCAGTTATTAATAACAGTCTGTTATTGCATCCCCTGTAATATATTGCACAGTTATTAAATAACAGTCTGTTATTGCATCACCTGTAATCTATTGCTCAGTTATTAATAACAGTCTGTTATTGCATCTCCTGTAATATATTGCACAGTTATTAAATAACAGTCTGTTATTGCATCACCTGTAATCTATTGCTCAGTTATTAATAACAGTCTGTTATTGCATCTCCTGTAATATATTGCACAGTTATTAAATAACAGTCTGTTATTGCATCACCTGTAATCTATTGCTCAGTTATTAATAACAGTCTGTTATTGCATCCCCTGTAATCTATTGCTCAGTTATTAATAACAGTCTGTTATTGCATCCCCTGTAATATATTGCACAGTTATTAAATAACAGTCTGTTATTGCATCCCCTGTAATATATTGCCCAGTTATTAATAACAGTCTGTTATTGCATCCCCTGTAATATATTGCCCAGTTATTAATAACAGTCTGTTATTGCATCCCCTGTAATCTATTGCTCAGTTATTGATAACAGTCTGTTATTGCATCTCCTGTAATCTATTGCTCAGTTATTAATAACAGTCTGTTATTGCATCACCTGTAATCTATTGCTCAGTTATTAAAAAACAGTCTGTTATTGCATCACCTGTAATCTATTGCCCAGTTATTAATAACAGTCTGTTATTGCATCCCCTGTAATATATTGCTCAGTTATTAAATAACAGTCTGTTATTGCATCCCCTGTAATATATTGCCCAGTTATTAATAACAGTCTGTTATTGCATCCCCTGTAATCTATTGCTCAGTTATTAATAACAGTCTGTTATTGCATCCCCTGTAATCTATTGCTCAGTTATTAATAACAGTCTGTTATTGCATCCCCTGTAATCTATTGCACAGTTATTAAATAACAGTCTGTTATTGCATCCCCTGTAATCTATTGCTCAGTTATTAAATAACAGTCTGTTATTGCATCCCCTCTAATCTATTGCACAGTTATTAAATTACAGTATGTTATTGCATCCCCTGTAATATATTGCTCAGTTATTAAATAACAGTATGTTATTGCATCCCCTGTAATATATTGCACAGATATTAATAACAGTCTGTTATTGCATCCCCTGTAATCTATTCTACAGTTATTAATAACAGTCTGTTATTGCATCCCCTGTAATCTATTGCACAGTTATTAATAACAGTCTGTTATTGCATCCCCTGTAATCTATTGCACAGTTATTAAATAACAGTATGTTATTGCATCCCCTGTAATATATTGCACAGTTATTAATAACAGTCTGTTATTGCATCCCCTGTAATCTATTGCACAGTTATTAAATAACAGTACGTTATTGCATCACCTGTAATCTATTGCACAGTTATTAAATAACAGTCTGTTATTGCATCACCTGTAATCTATTGCTCAGTTATTAATAACAGTCTGTTATTGCATCCCCTGTAATCTATTGCTCAGTTATTAATAACAGTCTGTTATTGCATCCCCTGTAATATATTGCACAGTTATTAAATAACAGTCTGTTATTGCATCCCCTGTAATATATTGCCCAGTTATTAATAACAGTCTGTTATTGCATCCCCTGTAATATATTGCCCAGTTATTAATAACAGTCTGTTATTGCATCACCTGTAATATATTGCACAGATATTAATAACAGTCTGTTATTGCATCCCCTGTAATCTATTGCACAGTTATTAAATAACAGTATGTTATTGCATCCCCTGTAATATATTGCACAGATATTAATAACAGTATGTTATTGCATCCCCTGTAATCTATTGCTCAGTTATTAATAACAGTCTGTTAATGCATCCCCTGTAATCTATTGCACAGTTATTAAATAACAGTACGTTATTGCATCCCCTGTAATATATTGCTCAGTTATTAATAACAGTCTGTTATTGCATCCCCTGTAATCTATTGCTCAGTTATTAATAACATTCTGTTATTGCATCCCCTGTAATCTATTGCTCAGTTATTAATAACAGTCTGTTATTGCATCCCCTGTAATCTATTGCACAGTTATTAAATAACAGTATGTTATTGCATCCCCTGTAATATATTGCACAGATATTAATAACAGTATGTTATTGCATCCCCTGTAATATATTGCACAGATATTAATAACAGTCTGTTATTGCATCCCCTGTAATCTATTGCACAGTTATTAAATAACAGTATGTTATTGCATCCCCTGTAATATATTGCACAGATATTAATAACAGTATGTTATTGCATCCCCTGTAATATATTGCACAGATATTAATAACAGTCTGTTATTGCATCCCCTGTAATCTATTGCTCAGTTATTAATAACAGTATGTTATTGCATCCCCTGTAATCTATTGCACAGTTATTAAATAACAGTATGTTATTGCATCCCCTGTAATATATTGCACATATATTAATAACAGTATGTTACTGCATCCCCTGTAATCTATTGCACAGTTATTAAATAACAGTCTGTTATTGCATCACCTGTAATCTATTGCTCAGTTATTAATAACAGTCTGTTATTGCATCTCCTGTAATATATTACACAGTTATTAAATAACAGTCTGTTATTGCATCACCTGTAATCTATTGCTCAGTTATTAATAACAGTCTGTTATTGCATCCCCTGTAATCTATTGCTCAGTTATTAATAACAGTCTGTTATTGCATCCCCTGTAATATATTGCACAGTTATTAAATAACAGTCTGTTATTGCATCACCTGTAATCTATTGCTCAGTTATTAATAACAGTCTGTTATTGCATCTCCTGTAATATATTGCACAGTTATTAAATAACAGTCTGTTATTGCATCACCTGTAATCTATTGCTCAGTTATTAATAACAGTCTGTTATTGCATCTCCTGTAATATATTGCACAGTTATTAAATAACAGTCTGTTATTGCATCACCTGTAATCTATTGCTCAGTTATTAATAACAGTCTGTTATTGCATCCCCTGTAATCTATTGCTCAGTTATTAATAACAGTCTGTTATTGCATCCCCTGTAATATATTGCACAGTTATTAAATAACAGTCTGTTATTGCATCCCCTGTAATATATTGCCCAGTTATTAATAACAGTCTGTTATTGCATCCCCTGTAATATATTGCCCAGTTATTAATAACAGTCTGTTATTGCATCCCCTGTAATCTATTGCTCAGTTATTGATAACAGTCTGTTATTGCATCTCCTGTAATCTATTGCTCAGTTATTAATAACAGTCTGTTATTGCATCACCTGTAATCTATTGCTCAGTTATTAATAACAGTCTGTTATTGCATCTCCTGTAATATATTACACAGTTATTAAATAACAGTCTGTTATTGCATCTCCTGTAATATATTGCACAGTTATTAAATAACAGTCTGTTATTGCATCACCTGTAATCTATTGCTCAGTTATTAATAACAGTCTGTTATTGCATCCCCTGTAATCTATTGCACAGTTATTAAATAACAGTATGTTATTGCATCCCCTGTAATATATTGCACAGATATTAATAACAGTATGTTATTGCATCCCCTGTAATATATTGCACAGATATTAATAACAGTCTGTTATTGCATCCCCTGTAATCTATTGCTCAGTTATTAATAACAGTATGTTATTGCATCCCCTGTAATCTATTGCACAGTTATTAAATAACAGTATGTTATTGCATCCCCTGTAATATATTGCACAGATATTAATAACAGTATGTTATTGCATCCCCTGTAATCTATTGCACAGTTATTAAATAACAGTATGTTATTGCATCACCTGTAATCTATTGCTCAGTTATTAAATAACAGTCTGTTATTGCATCACCTGTAATCTATTGCTCAGTTATTAATAACAGTATGTTATTGCATCCCCTGTAATATATTGCTCAGTTATTAAATAACAGTCTGTTATTGCATCCCCTGTAATATATTGCCCAGTTATTAATAACAGTCTGTTATTGCATCCCCTGTAATCTATTGCTCAGTTATTAATAACAGTCTGTTATTGCATCCCCTGTAATCTATTGCTCAGTTATTAATAACAGTCTGTTATTGCATCCCCTGTAATCTATTGCACAGTTATTAAATAACAGTATGTTATTGCATCCCCTGTAATCTATTGCTCAGTTATTAAATAACAGTCTGTTATTGCATCCCCTCTAATCTATTGCACAGTTATTAAATTACAGTATGTTATTGCATCCCCTGTAATATATTGCTCAGTTATTAAATAACAGTATGTTATTGCATCCCCTGTAATATATTGCACAGATATTAATAACAGTCTGTTATTGCATCCCCTGTAATCTATTCTACAGTTATTAATAACAGTCTGTTATTGCATCCCCTGTAATCTATTGCACAGTTATTAATAACAGTCTGTTATTGCATCCCCTGTAATCTATTGCACAGTTATTAAATAACAGTATGTTATTGCATCCCCTGTAATATATTGCACAGTTATTAATAACAGTCTGTTATTGCATCCCCTGTAATCTATTGCTCAGTTATTAATAACAGTCTGTTATTGCATCCCCTGTAATATATTGCACAGTTATTAAATAACAGTCTGTTATTGCATCCCCTGTAATATATTGCCCAGTTATTAATAACAGTCTGTTATTGCATCCCCTGTAATATATTGCCCAGTTATTAATAACAGTCTGTTATTGCATCCCCTGTAATCTATTGCTCAGTTATTGATAACAGTCTGTTATTGCATCTCCTGTAATCTATTGCTCAGTTATTAATAACAGTCTGTTATTGCATCACCTGTAATCTATTGCTCAGTTATTAAAAAACAGTCTGTTATTGCATCACCTGTAATCTATTGCCCAGTTATTAATAACAGTCTGTTATTGCATCCCCTGTAATATATTGCTCAGTTATTAAATAACAGTCTGTTATTGCATCCCCTGTAATATATTGCCCAGTTATTAATAACAGTCTGTTATTGCATCCCCTGTAATCTATTGCTCAGTTATTAATAACAGTCTGTTATTGCATCCCCTGTAATCTATTGCTCAGTTATTAATAACAGTCTGTTATTGCATCCCCTGTAATCTATTGCACAGTTATTAAATAACAGTATGTTATTGCATCCCCTGTAATCTATTGCTCAGTTATTAAATAACAGTCTGTTATTGCATCCCCTCTAATCTATTGCACAGTTATTAAATTACAGTATGTTATTGCATCCCCTGTAATATATTGCTCAGTTATTAAATAACAGTATGTTATTGCATCCCCTGTAATATATTGCACAGATATTAATAACAGTCTGTTATTGCATCCCCTGTAATCTATTCTACAGTTATTAATAACAGTCTGTTATTGCATCCCCTGTAATCTATTGCACAGTTATTAATAACAGTCTGTTATTGCATCCCCTGTAATCTATTGCACAGTTATTAAATAACAGTATGTTATTGCATCCCCTGTAATATATTGCACAGTTATTAATAACAGTCTGTTATTGCATCCCCTGTAATATATTGCACAGATATTAAATAACAGTACGTTATTGCATCACCTGTAATCTATTGCACAGTTATTAAATAACAGTCTGTTATTGCATCACCTGTAATCTATTGCTCAGTTATTAATAACAGTCTGTTATTGCATCCCCTGTAATCTATTGCTCAGTTATTAATAACAGTCTGTTATTGCATCCCCTGTAATATATTGCACAGTTATTAAATAACAGTCTGTTATTGCATCCCCTGTAATATATTGCCCAGTTATTAATAACAGTCTGTTATTGCATCCCCTGTAATATATTGCCCAGTTATTAATAACAGTCTGTTATTGCATCCCCTGTAATCTATTGCTCAGTTATTAATAACAGTCTGTTATTGCATCTCCTGTAATCTATTGCTCAGTTATTAATAACAGTCTGTTATTGCATCCCCTGTAATCTATTGCTCAGTTATTAATAACAGTCTGTTATTGCATCCCCTGTAATCTATTGCACAGTTATTAAATAACAGTATGTTATTGCATCCCCTGTAATCTATTGCTCAGTTATTAAATAACAGTCTGTTATTGCATCCCCTCTAATCTATTGCACAGTTATTAAATTACAGTATGTTATTGCATCCCCTGTAATATATTGCTCAGTTATTAAATAACAGTATGTTATTGCATCCCCTGTAATATATTGCACAGATATTAATAACAGTCTGTTATTGCATCCCCTGTAATCTATTCTACAGTTATTAATAACAGTCTGTTATTGCATCCCCTGTAATCTATTGCACAGTTATTAATAACAGTCTGTTATTGCATCCCCTGTAATCTATTGCACAGTTATTAAATAACAGTATGTTATTGCATCCCCTGTAATATATTGCACAGTTATTAATAACAGTCTGTTATTGCATCCCCTGTAATATATTGCACAGATATTAAATAACAGTACGTTATTGCATCACCTGTAATCTATTGCACAGTTATTAAATAACAGTCTGTTATTGCATCACCTGTAATCTATTGCTCAGTTATTAATAACAGTCTGTTATTGCATCCCCTGTAATCTATTGCTCAGTTATTAATAACAGTCTGTTATTGCATCCCCTGTAATATATTGCACAGTTATTAAATAACAGTCTGTTATTGCATCCCCTGTAATATATTGCCCAGTTATTAATAACAGTCTGTTATTGCATCCCCTGTAATATATTGCCCAGTTATTAATAACAGTCTGTTATTGCATCCCCTGTAATCTATTGCTCAGTTATTAATAACAGTCTGTTATTGCATCTCCTGTAATCTATTGCTCAGTTATTAATAACAGTCTGTTATTGCATCACCTGTAATCTATTGCTCAGTTATTAAATAACAGTCTGTTATTGCATCACCTGTAATCTATTGCCCAGTTATTAATAACAGTCTGTTATTGCATCCCCTGTAATATATTGCTCAGTTATTAAATAACAGTCTGTTATTGCATCCCCTGTAATCTATTGCACAGTTATTAAATAACAGTATGTTATTGCATCACCTGTAATCTATTGCTCAGTTATTAAATAACAGTCTGTTATTGCATCACCTGTAATCTATTGCTCAGTTATTAATAACAGTCTGTTATTGCATCACCTGTAATCTATTGCTCAGTTATTAATAACAGTATGTTATTGCATCCCCTGTAATCTATTGCACAGTTATTAAATAACAGTCTGTTATTGCATCTCCTGTAATATATTGCACAGTTATTAAATAACAGTCTGTTATTGCATCACCTGTAATCTATTGCTCCGTTATTAATAACAGTCTGTTATTGCATCTCCTGTAATATATTACACAGTTATTAAATAACAGTCTGTTATTGCATCACCTGTAATCTATTGCTCAGTTATTAATAACAGTCTGTTATTGCATCCCCTGTAATCTATTGCTCAGTTATTAATAACAGTCTGTTATTGCATCCCCTGTAATATATTGCAAAGTTATTAAATAACAGTCTGTTATTGCATCACCTGTAATCTATTGCTCAGTTGTTAATAACAGTCTGTTATTGCATCTCCTGTAATATATTGCACAGTTATTAAATAACAGTCTGATATTGCATCACCTGTAATCTATTGCTCAGTTATTAATAACAGTCTGTTATTGCATCTCCTGTAATATATTGCACAGTTATTAAATAACAGTCTGTTATTGCATCACCTGTAATCTATTGCTCAGTTATTAATAACAGTATGTTATTGCATCCCCTGTAATCTATTGCACAGTTATTAAATAACAGTCTGTTATTGCATCTCCTGTAATATATTGCACAGTTATTAAATAACAGTCTGTTATTGCATCACCTGTAATCTATTGCTCAGTTATTAATAACAGTCTGTTATTGCATCCCCTGTAATATATTGCACAGTTATTAAATAACAGTCTGTTATTGCATCCCCTGTAATATATTGGCCAGTTATTAATAACAGTCTGTTATTGCATCCCCTGTAATATATTGCCCAGTTATTAATAACAGTCTGTTATTGCATCCCCTGTAATCTATTGCTCAGTTATTGATAACAGTCTGTTATTGCATCTCCTGTAATCTATTGCTCAGTTATTAATAACAGTCTGTTATTGCATCACCTGTAATCTATTGCTCAGTTATTAATAACAGTCTGTTATTGCATCCCCTGTAATATATTGCACAGTTATTAAATAACAGTCTGTTATTGCATCCCCTGTAATATATTGCTCAGTTATTAAATAACAGTCTGTTATTGCATCCCCTGTAATATATTGCCCAGTTATTAATAACAGTCTGTTATTGCATCACCTGTAATCTATTGCTCAGTTATTAATAACAGTCTGTTATTGCATCCCCTGTAATATATTGCACAGTTATTAAATAACAGTCTGTTATTGCATCCCCTGTAATATATTGCTCAGTTATTAAATAACAGTCTGTTATTGCATCCCCTGTAATATATTGCCCAGTTATTAATAACAGTCTGTTATTGCATCCCCTGTAATATATTGCCCAGTTATTAATAACAGTCTGTTATTGCATCCCCTGTAATCTATTGCTCAGTTATTAATAACAGTCTGTTATTGCATCTCCTGTAATCTATTGCTCAGTTATTAATAACAGTCTGTTATTGCATCACCTGTAATCTATTGCTCAGTTATTAAATAACAGTCTGTTATTGCATCACCTGTAATCTATTGCCCAGTTATTAATAACAGTCTGTTATTGCATCCCCTGTAATATATTGCTCAGTTATTAAATAACAGTCTGTTATTGCATCCCCTGTAATCTATTGCACAGTTATTAAATAACAGTATGTTATTGCATCACCTGTAATCTATTGCTCAGTTATTAAATAACAGTCTGTTATTGCATCACCTGTAATCTATTGCTCAGTTATTAATAACAGTTTGTTATTGCATCACCTGTAATCTATTGCTCAGTTATTAATAACAGTATGTTATTGCATCCCCTGTAATCTATTGCACAGTTATTAAATAACAGTCTGTTATTGCATCTCCTGTAATATATTGCACAGTTATTAAATAACAGTCTGTTATTGCATCACCTGTAATCTATTGCTCAGTTATTAATAACAGTCTGTTATTGCATCTCCTGTAATATATTACACAGTTATTAAATAACAGTCTGTTATTGCATCACCTGTAATCTATTGCTCAGTTATTAATAACAGTCTGTTATTGCATCCCCTGTAATCTATTGCTCAGTTATTAATAACAGTCTGTTATTGCATCCCCTGTAATATATTGCACAGTTATTAAATAACAGTCTGTTATTGCATCACCTGTAATCTATTGCTCAGTTATTAATAACAGTCTGTTATTGCATCTCCTGTAATATATTGCACAGTTATTAAATAACAGTCTGTTATTGCATCACCTGTAATCTATTGCTCAGTTATTAATAACAGTCTGTTATTGCATCTCCTGTAATATATTGCACAGTTATTAAATAACAGTCTGTTATTGCATCCCCTGTAATCTATTGCTCAGTTATTAATAACAGTCTGTTATTGCATCCCCTGTAATATATTGCACAGTTATTAAATAACAGTCTGTTATTGCATCCCCTGTAATATATTGCCCAGTTATTAATAACAGTCTGTTATTGCATCCCCTGTAATATATTGCCCAGTTATTAATAACAGTCTGTTATTGCATCCCCTGTAATCTATTGCTCAGTTATTGATAACAGTCTGTTATTGCATCTCCTGTAATCTATTGCTCAGTTATTAATAACAGTCTGTTATTGCATCACCTGTAATCTATTGCTCAGTTATTAAAAAACAGTCTGTTATTGCATCACCTGTAATCTATTGCCCAGTTATTAATAACAGTCTGTTATTGCATCCCCTGTAATATATTGCTCAGTTATTAAATAACAGTCTGTTATTGCATCCCCTGTAATATATTGCCCAGTTATTAATAACAGTCTGTTATTGCATCCCCTGTAATCTATTGCTCAGTTATTAATAACAGTCTGTTATTGCATCCCCTGTAATCTATTGCTCAGTTATTAATAACAGTCTGTTATTGCATCCCCTGTAATCTATTGCACAGTTATTAAATAACAGTATGTTATTGCATCCCCTGTAATCTATTGCTCAGTTATTAAATAACAGTCTGTTATTGCATCCCCTCTAATCTATTGCACAGTTATTAAATTACAGTATGTTATTGCATCCCCTGTAATATATTGCTCAGTTATTAAATAACAGTATGTTATTGCATCCCCTGTAATATATTGCACAGATATTAATAACAGTCTGTTATTGCATCCCCTGTAATCTATTCTACAGTTATTAATAACAGTCTGTTATTGCATCCCCTGTAATCTATTGCACAGTTATTAATAACAGTCTGTTATTGCATCCCCTGTAATCTATTGCACAGTTATTAATAACAGTCTGTTATTGCATCCCCTGTAATCTATTGCTCAGTTATTAATGACAGTCTGTTATTGCATCCCCTGTAATATATTGCACAGTTATTAAATAACAGTCTGTTATTGCATCCCCTGTAATATATTGCCCAGTTATTAATAACAGTCTGTTATTGCATCCCCTGTAATATATTGCCCAGTTATTAATAACAGTCTGTTATTGCATCCCCTGTAATCTATTGCTCAGTTATTGATAACAGTCTGTTATTGCATCTCCTGTAATCTATTGCTCAGTTATTAATAACAGTCTGTTATTGCATCACCTGTAATCTATTGCTCAGTTATTAAAAAACAGTCTGTTATTGCATCACCTGTAATCTATTGCCCAGTTATTAATAACAGTCTGTTATTGCATCCCCTGTAATATATTGCTCAGTTATTAAATAACAGTCTGTTATTGCATCCCCTGTAATATATTGCCCAGTTATTAATAACAGTCTGTTATTGCATCCCCTGTAATCTATTGCTCAGTTATTAATAACAGTCTGTTATTGCATCCCCTGTAATCTATTGCTCAGTTATTAATAACAGTCTGTTATTGCATCCCCTGTAATCTATTGCACAGTTATTAAATAACAGTATGTTATTGCATCCCCTGTAATCTATTGCTCAGTTATTAAATAACAGTCTGTTATTGCATCCCCTCTAATCTATTGCACAGTTATTAAATTACAGTATGTTATTGCATCCCCTGTAATATATTGCTCAGTTATTAAATAACAGTATGTTATTGCATCCCCTGTAATATATTGCACAGATATTAATAACAGTCTGTTATTGCATCCCCTGTAATCTATTCTACAGTTATTAATAACAGTCTGTTATTGCATCCCCTGTAATCTATTGCACAGTTATTAATAACAGTCTGTTATTGCATCCCCTGTAATCTATTGCACAGTTATTAAATAACAGTATGTTATTGCATCCCCTGTAATATATTGCACAGTTATTAATAACAGTCTGTTATTGCATCCCCTGTAATCTATTGCACAGTTATTAAATAACAGTACGTTATTGCATCACCTGTAATCTATTGCACAGTTATTAAATAACAGTCTGTTATTGCATCACCTGTAATCTATTGCTCAGTTATTAATAACAGTCTGTTATTGCATCCCCTGTAATCTATTGCTCAGTTATTAATAACAGTCTGTTATTGCATCCCCTGTAATATATTGCACAGTTATTAAATAACAGTCTGTTATTGCATCCCCTGTAATATATTGCCCAGTTATTAATAACAGTCTGTTATTGCATCCCCTGTAATATATTGCACAGTTATTAAATAACAGTATGTTATTGCATCACCTGTAAGCTATTGCTCAGTTATTAAATAACAGTCTGTTATTGCATCACCTGTAATCTATTGCTCAGTTATTAATAACAGTCTGTTATTGCATCACCTGTAATCTATTGCTCAGTTATTAATAACAGTATGTTATTGCATCCCCTGTAATCTATTGCACAGTTATTAAATAACAGTCTGTTATTGCATCTCCTGTAATATATTGCACAGTTATTAAATAACAGTCTGTTATTGCATCACCTGTAATCTATTGCTCAGTTATTAATAACAGTCTGTTATTGCATCTCCTGTAATATATTACACAGTTATTAAATAACAGTCTGTTATTGCATCACCTGTAATCTATTGCTCAGTTATTAATAACAGTCTGTTATTGCATCCCCTGTAATCTATTGCTCAGTTATTAATAACAGTCTGTTATTGCATCCCCTGTAATATATTGCACAGTTATTAAATAACAGTCTGTTATTGCATCACCTGTAATCTATTGCTCAGTTATTAATAACAGTCTGTTATTGCATCTCCTGTAATATATTGCACAGTTATTAAATAACAGTCTGTTATTGCATCACCTGTAATCTATTGCTCAGTTATTAATAACAGTCTGTTATTGCATCTCCTGTAATATATTGCACAGTTCTTAAATAACAGTCTGTTATTGCATCACCTGTAATCTATTGCTCAGTTATTAATAACAGTCTGTTATTGCATCCCCTGTAATCTATTGCTCAGTTATTAATAACAGTCTGTTATTGCATCCCCTGTAATATATTGCACAGTTATTAAATAACAGTCTGTTATTGCATCCCCTGTAATATATTGCCCAGTTATTAATAACAGTCTGTTATTGCATCCCCTGTAATATATTGCCCAGTTATTAATAACAGTCTGTTATTGCATCCCCTGTAATCTATTGCTCAGTTATTGATAACAGTCTGTTATTGCATCTCCTGTAATCTATTGCTCAGTTATTAATAACATTCTGTTATTGCATCACCTGTAATCTATTGCTCAGTTATTAAAAAACAGTCTGTTATTGCATCACCTGTAATCTATTGCCCAGTTATTAATAACAGTCTGTTATTGCATCCCCTGTAATATATTGCTCAGTTATTAAATAACAGTCTGTTATTGCATCCCCTGTAATATATTGCCCAGTTATTAATAACAGTCTGTTATTGCATCCCCTGTAATCTATTGCTCAGTTATTAATAACAGTCTGTTATTGCATCCCCTGTAATCTATTGCTCAGTTATTAATAACAGTCTGTTATTGCATCCCCTGTAATCTATTGCACAGTTATTAAATAACAGTATGTTATTGCATCCCCTGTAATCTATTGCTCAGTTATTAAATAACAGTCTGTTATTGCATCCCCTCTAATCTATTGCACAGTTATTAAATTACAGTATGTTATTGCATCCCCTGTAATATATTGCTCAGTTATTAAATAACAGTATGTTATTGCATCCCCTGTAATATATTGCACAGATATTAATAACAGTCTGTTATTGCATCCCCTGTAATCTATTCTACAGTTATTAATAACAGTCTGTTATTGCATCCCCTGTAATCTATTGCACAGTTATTAATAACAGTCTGTTATTGCATCCCCTGTAATCTATTGCACAGTTATTAAATAACAGTATGTTATTGCATCCCCTGTAATATATTGCACAGTTATTAATAACAGTCTGTTATTGCATCCCCTGTAATCTATTGCACAGTTATTAAATAACAGTACGTTATTGCATCACCTGTAATCTATTGCACAGTTATTAAATAACAGTCTGTTATTGCATCACCTGTAATCTATTGCTCAGTTATTAATAACAGTCTGTTATTGCATCCCCTGTAATCTATTGCTCAGTTATTAATAACAGTCTGTTATTGCATCCCCTGTAATATATTGCACAGTTATTAAATAACAGTCTGTTATTGCATCCCCTGTAATATATTGCCCAGTTATTAATAACAGTCTGTTATTGCATCCCCTGTAATATATTGCCCAGTTATTAATAACAGTCTGTTATTGCATCCCCTGTAATCTATTGCTCAGTTATTAATAACAGTCTGTTATTGCATCTCCTGTAATCTATTGCTCAGTTATTAATAACAGTCTGTTATTGCATCACCTGTAATCTATTGCTCAGTTATTAAATAACAGTCTGTTATTGCATCACCTGTAATCTATTGCCCAGTTATTAATAACAGTCTGTTATTGCATCCCCTGTAATATATTGCTCAGTTATTAAATAACAGTCTGTTATTGCATCCCCTGTAATCTATTGCTCAGTTATTAATAACAGTCTGTTATTGCATCACCTGTAATATATTGCACAGATATTAATAACAGTCTGTTATTGCATCACCTGTAATCTATTGCTCAGTTATTAATAACAGTCTGTTATTGCATCTCCTGTAATATATTGCACAGTTATTAAATAACAGTCTGTTATTGCATCACCTGTAATCTATTGCTCAGTTATTAATAACAGTCTGTTAATGCATCCCCTGTAATCTATTGCACAGTTATTAAATAACAGTACGTTATTGCATCCCCTGTAATCTATTGCTCAGTTATTAATAACAGTCTGTTATTGCATCCCCTGTAATCTATTGCTCAGTTATTAATAACATTCTGTTATTGCATCCCCTGTAATCTATTGCTCAGTTATTAATAACAGTCTGTTATTGCATCCCCTGTAATCTATTGCACAGTTATTAAATAACAGTATGTTATTGCATCCCCTGTAATATATTGCACAGATATTAATAACAGTATGTTATTGCATCCCCTGTAATATATTGCACAGATATTAATAACAGTCTGTTATTGCATCCCCTGTAATCTATTGCACAGTTATTAAATAACAGTATGTTATTGCATCCCCTGTAATATATTGCACAGATATTAATAACAGTATGTTATTGCATCCCCTGTAATATATTGCACAGATATTAATAACAGTCTGTTATTGCATCCCCTGTAATCTATTGCTCAGTTATTAATAACAGTATGTTATTGCATCCCCTGTAATCTATTGCACAGTTATTAAATAACAGTATGTTATTGCATCCCCTGTAATATATTGCACATATATTAATAACAGTATGTTATTGCATCCCCTGTAATCTATTGCACAGTTATTAAATAACAGTATGTTATTGCATCACCTGTAATCTATTGCTCAGTTATTAAATAACAGTCTGTTATTGCATCACCTGTAATCTATTGCTCAGTTATTAATAACAGTCTGTTATTGCATCACCTGTAATCTATTGCTCAGTTATTAATAACAGTATGTTATTACATCCCCTGTAATCTATTGCACAGTTATTAAATAACAGTCTGTTATTGCATCTCCTGTAATATATTGCACAGTTATTAAATAACAGTCTGTTATTGCATCACCTGTAATCTATTGCTCAGTTATTAATAACAGTCTGTTATTGCATCTCCTGTAATATATTACACAGTTATTAAATAACAGTCTGTTATTGCATCACCTGTAATCTATTGCTCAGTTATTAATAACAGTCTGTTATTGCATCCCCTGTAATCTATTGCTCAGTTATTAATAACAGTCTGTTATTGCATCCCCTGTAATATATTGCACAGTTATTAAATAACAGTCTGTTATTGCATCACCTGTAATCTATTGCTCAGTTATTAATAACAGTCTGTTATTGCATCTCCTGTAATATATTGCACAGTTATTAAATAACAGTCTGTTATTGCATCACCTGTAATCTATTGCTCAGTTATTAATAACAGTCTGTTATTGCATCTCCTGTAATATATTGCACAGTTATAAAATAACAGTCTGTTATTGCATCACCTGTAATCTATTGCTCAGTTATTAATAACAGTCTGTTATTTCATCCCCTGTAATCTATTGCTCAGTTATTAATAACAGTCTGTTATTGCATCCCCTGTAATATATTGCACAGTTATTAAATAACAGTCTGTTATTGCATCCCCTGTAATATATTGCCCAGTTATTAATAACAGTCTGTTATTGCATCCCCTGTAATATATTGCCCAGTTATTAATAACAGTCTGTTATTGCATCCCCTGTAATCTATTGCTCAGTTATTGATAACAGTCTGTTATTGCATCTCCTGTAATCTATTGCTCAGTTATTAATAACAGTCTGTTATTGCATCACCTGTAATCTATTGCTCAGTTATTAAAAAACAGTCTGTTATTGCATCACCTGTAATCTATTGCCCAGTTATTAATAACAGTCTGTTATTGCATCCCCTGTAATATATTGCTCAGTTATTAAATAACAGTCTGTTATTGCATCCCCTGTAATATATTGCACAGATATTAATAACAGTCTGTTATTGCATCCCCTGTAATCTATTGCTCAGTTATTAATAACAGTCTGTTATTGCATCCCCTGTAATCTATTACTCAGTTATTAATAACAGTCTGTTATTGCATCCCCTGTAATCTATTGCACAGTTATTAAATAACAGTATGTTATTGCATCCCCTGTAATCTATTGCTCAGTTATTAAATAACAGTCTGTTATTGCAACCCCTCTAATCTATTGCACAGTTATTAAATTACAGTATGTTATTGCATCCCCTGTAATATATTGCTCAGTTATTAAATAACAGTATGTTATTGCATCCCCTGTAATATATTGCACAGATATTAATAACAGTCTGTTATTGCATCCCCTGTAATCTATTCTACAGTTATTAATAACAGTCTGTTATTGCATCCCCTGTAATCTATTGCACAGTTATTAATAACAGTCTGTTATTGCATCCCCTGTAATCTATTGCACAGTTATTAAATAACAGTATGTTATTGCATCCCCTGTAATATATTGCACAGTTATTAATAACAGTCTGTTATTGCATCCCCTGTAATCTATTGCACAGTTATTAAATAACAGTACGTTATTGCATCACCTGTAATCTATTGCACAGTTATTAAATAACAGTCTGTTATTGCATCACCTGTAATCTATTGCTCAGTTATTAATAACAGTCTGTTATTGCATCCCCTGTAATCTATTGCTCAGTTATTAATAACAGTCTGTTATTGCATCCCCTGTAATATATTGCACAGTTATTAAATAACAGTCTGTTATTGCATCCCCTGTAATATATTGCCCAGTTATTAATAACAGTCTGTTATTGCATCCCCTGTAATATATTGCCCAGTTATTAATAACAGTCTGTTATTGCATCCCCTGTAATCTATTGCTCAGTTATTAATAACAGTCTGTTATTGCATCTCCTGTAATCTATTGCTCAGTTATTAATAACAGTCTGTTATTGCATCACCTGTAATCTATTGCTCAGTTATTAAATAACAGTCTGTTATTGCATCACCTGTAATCTATTGCCCAGTTATTAATAACAGTCTGTTATTGCATCCCCTGTAATATATTGCTCAGTTATTAAATAACAGTCTGTTATTGCATCCCCTGTAATCTATTGCTCAGTTATTAATAACAGTCTGTTATTGCATCACCTGTAATATATTGCACAGATATTAATAACAGTCTGTTATTGCATCACCTGTAATCTATTGCTCAGTTATTAATAACAGTCTGTTATTGCATCTCCTGTAATATATTGCACAGTTATTAAATAACAGTCTGTTATTGCATCACCTGTAATCTATTGCTCAGTTATTAATAACAGTCTGTTAATGCATCCCCTGTAATCTATTGCACAGTTATTAAATAACAGTACGTTATTGCATCCCCTGTAATCTATTGCTCAGTTATTAATAACAGTCTGTTATTGCATCCCCTGTAATCTATTGCTCAGTTATTAATAACATTCTGTTATTGCATCCCCTGTAATCTATTGCTCAGTTATTAATAACAGTCTGTTATTGCATCCCCTGTAATCTATTGCACAGTTATTAAATAACAGTATGTTATTGCATCCCCTGTAATATATTGCACAGATATTAATAACAGTATGTTATTGCATCCCCTGTAATATATTGCACAGATATTAATAACAGTCTGTTATTGCATCCCCTGTAATCTATTGCACAGTTATTAAATAACAGTATGTTATTGCATCCCCTGTAATATATTGCACAGATATTAATAACAGTATGTTATTGCATCCCCTGTAATATATTGCACAGATATTAATAACAGTCTGTTATTGCATCCCCTGTAATCTATTGCTCAGTTATTAATAACAGTATGTTATTGCATCCCCTGTAATCTATTGCACAGTTATTAAATAACAGTATGTTATTGCATCCCCTGTAATATATTGCACATATATTAATAACAGTATGTTATTGCATCCCCTGTAATCTATTGCACAGTTATTAAATAACAGTATGTTATTGCATCACCTGTAATCTATTGCTCAGTTATTAAATAACAGTCTGTTATTGCATCACCTGTAATCTATTGCTCAGTTATTAATAACAGTCTGTTATTGCATCACCTGTAATCTATTGCTCAGTTATTAATAACAGTATGTTATTGCATCCCCTGTAATCTATTGCACAGTTATTAAATAACAGTCTGTTATTGCATCTCCTGTAATATATTGCACAGTTATTAAATAACAGTCTGTTATTGCATCACCTGTAATCTATTGCTCAGTTATTAATAACAGTCTGTTATTGCATCTCCTGTAATATATTACACAGTTATTAAATAACAGTCTGTTATTGCATCACCTGTAATCTATTGCTCAGTTATTAATAACAGTCTGTTATTGCATCCCCTGTAATCTATTGCTCAGTTATTAATAACAGTCTGTTATTGCATCCCCTGTAATATATTGCACAGTTATTAAATAACAGTCTGTTATTGCATCACCTGTAATCTATTGCTCAGTTATTAATAACAGTCTGTTATTGCATCTCCTGTAATATATTGCACAGTTATTAAATAACAGTCTGTTATTGCATCACCTGTAATCTATTGCTCAGTTATTAATAACAGTCTGTTATTGCATCTCCTGTAATATATTGCACAGTTATTAAATAACAGTCTGTTATTGCATCACCTGTAATCTATTGCTCAGTTATTAATAACAGTCTGTTATTTCATCCCCTGTAATCTATTGCTCAGTTATTAATAACAGTCTGTTATTGCATCCCCTGTAATATATTGCACAGTTATTAAATAACAGTCTGTTATTGCATCCCCTGTAATATATTGCCCAGTTATTAATAACAGTCTGTTATTGCATCCCCTGTAATATATTGCCCAGTTATTAATAACAGTCTGTTATTGCATCCCCTGTAATCTATTGCTCAGTTATTGATAACAGTCTGTTATTGCATCTCCTGTAATCTATTGCTCAGTTATTAATAACAGTCTGTTATTGCATCACCTGTAATCTATTGCTCAGTTATTAAAAAACAGTCTGTTATTGCATCACCTGTAATCTATTGCCCAGTTATTAATAACAGTCTGTTATTGCATCCCCTGTAATATATTGCTCAGTTATTAAATAACAGTCTGTTATTGCATCCCCTGTAATATATTGCACAGATATTAATAACAGTCTGTTATTGCATCCCCTGTAATCTATTGCTCAGTTATTAATAACAGTCTGTTATTGCATCCCTTGTAATCTATTACTCAGTTATTAATAACAGTCTGTTATTGCATCCCCTGTAATCTATTGCACAGTTATTAAATAACAGTATGTTATTGCATCCCCTGTAATCTATTGCTCAGTTATTAAATAACAGTCTGTTATTGCAACCCCTCTAATCTATTGCACAGTTATTAAATTACAGTATGTTATTGCATCCCCTGTAATATATTGCTCAGTTATTAAATAACAGTATGTTATTGCATCCCCTGTAATATATTGCACAGATATTAATAACAGTCTGTTATTGCATCCCCTGTAATCTATTCTACAGTTATTAATAACAGTCTGTTATTGCATCCCCTGTAATCTATTGCACAGTTATTAATAACAGTCTGTTATTGCATCCCCTGTAATCTATTGCACAGTTATTAAATAACAGTATGTTATTGCATCCCCTGTAATATATTGCACAGTTATTAATAACAGTCTGTTATTGCATCCCCTGTAATCTATTGCACAGTTATTAAATAACAGTACGTTATTGCATCACCTGTAATCTATTGCACAGTTATTAAATAACAGTCTGTTATTGCATCACCTGTAATCTATTGCTCAGTTATTAATAACAGTCTGTTATTGCATCCCCTGTAATCTATTGCTCAGTTATTAATAACAGTCTGTTATTGCATCCCCTGTAATATATTGCACAGTTATTAAATAACAGTCTGTTATTGCATCCCCTGTAATATATCGCCCAGTTATTAATAACAGTCTGTTATTGCATCCCCTGTAATATATTGCCCAGTTATTAATAACAGTCTGTTATTGCATCCCCTGTAATCTATTGCTCAGTTATTAATAACAGTCTGTTATTGCATCCCCTGTAATCTATTGCTCAGTTATTAATAACAGTCTGTTATTGCATCCCCTGTAATATATTGCACAGTTATTAATAACAGTCTGTTATTGCATCCCCTGTAATCTATTGCTCAGTTATTAATAACAGTCTGTTATTGCATCCCCTGTAATCTATTGCACAGTTATTAATAACAGTCTGTTATTGCATCCCCTGTAATATATTGCACAGTTATTAAATAACAGTCTGTTATTGCATCACCTGTAATCTATTGCTCAGTTATTAATAACAGTCTGTTATTGCATCCCCTGTAATATATTGCTCAGTTATTAATAACAGTCTGTTATTGCATCCCCTGTAATATATTGCTCAGTTATTAATAACAGTCTGTTATTGCATCCCCTGTAATCTATTGCTCAGTTATTAATAACAGTCTGTTATTGCATCCCCTGTAATCTATAGCCCAGTTATTAAATAACAGTCTGTTATTGCATCACCTGTAATCTATTGCTCAGTTATTAATAACAGTCTGTTATTGCATCCCCTGTAATATATTGCTCAGTTATTAAATAACAGTCTGTTATTGCATCCCCTGTAATATATTGCCCAGTTATTAATAACAGTCTGTTATTGCATCCCCTGTAATCTATTGCTCAGTTATTAATAACAGTCTGTTATTGCATCCCCTGTAATCTATTGCTCAGTTATTAATAACAGTCTGTTATTGCATCCCCTGTAATCTATTGCACAGTTATTAAATAACAGTATGTTATTGCATCCCCTGTAATCTATTGCTCAGTTATTAAATAACAGTCTGTTATTGCATCCCCTCTAATCTATTGCACAGTTATTAAATTACAGTATGTTATTGCATCCCCTGTAATATATTGCTCAGTTATTAAATAACAGTATGTTATTGTATCCCCTGTAATATATTGCACAGATATTAATAACAGTCTGTTATTGCATCCCCTGTAATCTATTCTACAGTTATTAATAACAGTCTGTTATTGCATCCCCTGTAATCTATTGCACAGTTATTAATAACAGTCTGTTATTGCATCCCTGTAATCTATTGCACAGTTATTAATAACAGTCTGTTATTGCATCCCCTGTAATATATTGCTCAGTTATTAAATAACAGTATGTTATTGCATCCCCTGTAATATATTGCACAGTTATTAATAACAGTATGTTATTGCATCCCCTGTAATCTATTGCACAGTTATTAAATAACAGTACGTTATTGCATCACCTGTAATCTATTGCACAGTTATTAATAACAGTCTGTTATTGCATCCCCTGTAATATATTGCTCAGTTATTAAATAACAGTATGTTATTGCATCCCCTGTAATATATTGCTCAGTTATTAAATAACAGTATGTTATTGCATCCCCTGTAATATATTGCACAGTTATTAATAACAGTATGTTATTGCATCCCCTGTAATCTATTGCACAGTTATTAAATAACAGTACGTTATTGCATCACCTGTAATCTATTGCACAGTTATTAAATAACAGTCTGTTATTGCATCACCTGTAATCTATTGCTCAGTTATTAATAACAGTCTGTTATTGCATCCCCTGTAATCTATTGCACAGTTATTAATAACAGTCTGTTATTGCATCCCCTGTAATCTATTACACAGTTATTAAATAACAGTATGTTATTGCATCCCCTGTAATATATTGCACAGATATTAATAACAGTATGTTATTGCATCCCCTGTAATCTATTGCACAGTTATTAATAACAGTATGTTATTGCATCCCCTGTAATCTATTACACAGTTATTAAATAACAGTATGTTATTGCATCCCCTGTAATATATTGCACAGATATTAATAACAGTATGTTATTGCATCCCCTGTAATCTATTGCACAGTTATTAAATAACAGTCCGTTATTGCATCACCTGTAATCTATTGCACAGTTATTAAATAACAGTCTGTTATTGCATCACCTGTAATCTATTGCTCAGTTATTAATAACAGTCTGTTATTGCATCCCCTGTAATATATTGCACAGTTATTAAATAACAGTCTGTTATTGCATCCCCTGTAATATATTGCCCAGTTATTAATAACAGTCTGTTATTGCATCCCCTGTAATATATTGCCCAGTTATTAATAACAGTCTGTTATTGCATCCCCTGTAATCTATTGCTCAGTTATTAATAACAGTCTGTTATTGCATCACCTGTAATCTATTGCTCAGTTATTAAATAACAGTCTGTTATTGCATCACCTGTAATCTATTGCCCAGTTATTAATAACAGTCTGTTATTGCATCCCCTGTAATATATTGCTCAGTTATTAAATAACAGTCTGTTATTGCATCCCCTGTAATCTATTGCTCAGTTATTAATAACAGTCTGTTATTGCATCCCCTGTAATATATTGCACAGATATTAATAACAGTCTGTTATTGCATCCCCTGTAATCTATTGCACAGTTATTAAATAACAGTATGTTATTGCATCCCCTGTAATATATTGCACAGATATTAATAACAGTATGTTATTGCATCCCCTGTAATCTATTGCTCAGTTATTAATAACAGTCTGTTAATGCATCCCCTGTAATCTATTGCACAGTTATTAAATAACAGTACGTTATTGCATCCCCTGTAATCTATTGCTCAGTTATTAATAACAGTCTGTTATTGCATCCCCTGTAATCTATTGCTCAGTTATTAATAACATTCTGTTATTGCATCCCCTGTAATCTATTGCTCAGTTATTAATAACAGTCTGTTATTGCATCCCCTGTAATCTATTGCTCAGTTATTAATAACAGTCTGTTATTGCATCCCCTGTAATATATTGCACAGTTATTAATAACAGTCTGTTATTGCATCCCCTGTAATCTATTGCTCAGTTATTAATAACAGTCTGTTATTGCATCCCCTGTAATCTATTGCACAGTTATTAATAACAGTCTGTTATTGCATCCCCTGTAATATATTGCACAGTTATTAAATAACAGTCTGTTATTGCATCCCCTGTAATATATTGCCCAGTTATTAATAACAGTCTGTTATTGCATCCCCTGTAATCTATTGCTCAGTTATTAATAACAGTATGTTATTGCATCTCCTGTAATCTATTGATCAGTTATTAATAACAGTCTGTTATTGCATCACCTGTAATCTATTGCTCAGTTATTAAATAACAGTCTGTTATTGCATCACCTGTAATCTATTGCCCAGTTATTAATAACAGTTTGTTATTGCATCCCCTGTAATCTATTGCTCAGTTATTAATAACAGTCTGTTATTGTATCCCCTGTAATCTATTGCCAGTTATTAAATAACAGTCTGTTATTGCATCCCCTGTAATCTATTGCTCTGTTATTAATAACAGTCTGTTATTGCATCACCTGTAATCTATTGCTCAGTTCTTAATAACAGTCTGTTATTGCATCCCCTGTAATCTATTGCTCAGTTATTAAATAAAAGTATGTTATTGCATCCCCTGTAATCTATTGCTCAGTTATTAATAACAGTCTGTTATTGCATCCCCTGTAATATATTGCTCAGTTATTAATAACAGTCTGTTATTGCATCCCCTGTAATCTATTGCCCAGTTATTAAATAACAGTCTGTTATTGCATCACCTGTAATCTATTGCACAGTTATTAAATAACAGTCTGTTATTGCATCACCTGTAATCTATTGCACAGTTATTAATAACAGTCTGTTATTGCATCACCTGTAATTTATTGCTCAGTTATTAAATAAAAGTATGTTATTGCATCCCCTGTAATCTATTGCTCAGTTATTAATAACAGTCTGTTATTGCATCCCCTGTAATATATTGCTCAGTTATTAATAACAGTCTGTTATTGCATCCCCTGTAATCTATAGCCCAGTTATTAAATAACAGTCTGTTATTGCATCACCTGTAATCTATTGCACAGTTATTAAATAACAGTCTGTTATTGCATCACCTGTAATCTATTGCACAGTTATTAATAACAGTCTGTTATTGCATCACCTGTAATCTATTGCTCAGTTATTAAATAACAGTCTGTTATTGCATCCCCTGTAATCTATTGCTCAGTTATTAATAACAGTCTGTTATTGCATCACCTGTAATCTATTGCACAGTTATTAAATAACATTCTGTTATTGCATCCCCTGTAATCTATTGCACAGTTATTAATAACAGTCTGTTATTGCATCCCCTGTAATCTATTGCTCAGTTATTAATAACAGTCTGTTATTGCATCCCCTGTAATCTATTGCTCAGTTATTAATAACAGTCTGTTATTGCATCCCCTGTAATATATTGCTCAGTTATTAATAACAGTCTGTTATTGCATCCCCTGTAATCTATTGCTCAGTTATTAATAACAGTCTGTTATTGCATCCCCTGTAATCTATTGCTCAGTTATTAATAACAGTATGTTATTGCATCCCCTGTAATATATTGCACAGATATTAATAACAGTCTGTTATTGCATCCCCTGTAATCTATTGCACAGTTATTAAATAACAGTATGTTATTGCATCCCCTGTAATCTATTGCACAGTTATTAATAACAGTCTGTTATTGCATCCCCTGTAATCTATTGCTCAGTTATTAAATAACAGTCTGTTATTGCATCCCCTGTAATATATTGCTCAGTTATTAAATAACAGTATGTTATTGCATCACCTGTAATCTATTGCACAGTTATTAAATAACATTCTGTTATTGCATCCCTGTAATCTATTGCACAGTTATTAATAACAGTCTGTTATTGCATCCCCTGTAATCTATTGATCAGTTATTAATAACAGTCTGTTATTGCACTTAACTGAATGCAGGTCATGTGATTCATGTAATTGTCACGTGGTGCATAATGGTAGAGACTATACTATGTAAACAGTTAGCAAAATATATACTGAACAAAATTATAAATGCAACATGCAACAGTTTTAAAGATTTTACTAAGTTACAGTTCATATAATGAAATCAGTCAATTGAAATAAATTCATTAGGACTTAATCTATGCATTTCACATGACTGGGAATACAGATATGCATCTGTTGGTCACATATACCTTTTTTTTTTAAATGTGGCCTCACAATGGGCCTCAGGATCTCATCACGATATCGCTGTGTATTCAAATTGGAATCGATAAAATGCATATGTGTTCGTTGTCCGTAGTTTATGCCTGCCCATACCATAACCCCACCGCCACCATGGAGCACTCTGTTCACAACGTAGACATCAGCAAACTGCTCACCCACACAATGCCATATGTGTGGTCTGCGATTGTGAGGCCTGTTGGACGTACAGCCAAATTCTCAAAAACGATGTTGGAGGCGGCTTATGGTAGAGAAATGAACATTCAATTCTCTGGCAACATCTCTGGTGGACAATTCTGCAGTCAGCATGTCAATTGCACGCTCCCTCAAAACTTTAGACATCTGTGGCATTGTGTTGTGTGACAAAACTGCCCATTTTAGAGTGGCCTTTTATTGTCCCCAGCACAAGGTGCACCTGTGTAATGATCATGCTGTTTAATCAGCTTGTTGATATGCCACACTTGTCAGGTGGATGGATTATCTTGGAAAATGAGTGATGCTCACTAACAAGGATGTAAACAAATTTGTGCACAAAATTTGAGAGAAATAAGCTTTTTGTGCATATGGAACATTTCTGGGATCTTTTATTTCAGTTCATGAAACATGGGACCAACACTTTACATGTCGTGTTTATTTTTATGTTCAGTGTAGTACTGAAGGTGGCTGTTAGGCTCTCTGATGGTTGGTTGGCGGGAAACGGGATGCTGCGTGCTGCCACTCCCCCCCCACTTGACCCCAGTGTGTTTGGGTGAGGATGGGTGAGGATGGGTGAGGATGGACCATGGGGTGTGGGTGGAAAGCAGCTGTGCATCAGTCGATCTGGACACAGACTGAGCTCTTCACCAGGAGCCATGCAGGCCCGGCAGACAGATGCCGGGGCAAAGCGCAATAACGAAATAATACTGGGAGACATGATGTCCGTGGTTTCCATCACTGTTAATAAAGATTTTGGTATCAGAGTACCACCCCACTTAGGTAATTTGTTTGGGTGTATAATCCTATTGGCCACTATTAAATTAAACCAACTGGTCATTTCAGTTTGGAGCCTATAAATAACTGTGGTTGCCATGTGTGTAGGGCAGTGTGTGTGTGTGTGTGTGTGTGTGTGTGTGTGTGTGTGTGTGTGTGTGTGTGTATGTGTGTATGTGTGTGTGTGTGTGTGTGTGTGTGTGTGTGTGTGTGTGTGTGTGTGTGTGTGTGTGTGTGTGTATGTGTGTGTGTGTGTGTGTGTGTGTGTGTGTGTGTGTGTGTGTGTGTGTGTGTGTGTGTGTGTATGTATGTATGTGTGTGTGTGCCTGTGTAATGCCTGTGTGTGTGTGTGTGTGCGCGCGCGTGTCCACCTGTGTGTGTGTGTGTCTCATCTGATTAAAAGGGAAGCACTAATAATTGTAACAGTAAAAGGTGACCTTGCTAGTCAGGTGACCTCAGTAGGCTGACACACAGAAGGCCTGGCAGCCAACCGCAGGATAATGAATGTCTGTCCCTAATGTATTTCCTATCCAGAGGCCACTCTCTGCAAATTGTTTTGGACAAACGTTGACCAAGATGGCCAACTTGTGGTGAACCAACAACCATACTTTGTTTACATGGTCAGGCGTTGTGACCATGGCTGGAGTCATGGTTACTGTGGTGAAAAGAGATATCAGTCTTCTCTGATGTCATGAGATCTTTGGCTGTTTTCCAAATGGCACCCTATTCCCTATATAGTGCACTACTTTTGACCAGGGTCCAAATCGTAGTGCACTATATAGGGAATAGGTGTGCTCTTTGGGACATAAGCCAGGGCTCGTTAGTTAGTGAGTTTTAGTCACCTGAGTGTTTGATCCAGGGGTCACGGCTCCCAGCCTCCTCACAGCTGTACTGCAGGCTCACAGTGCAATGTGACACTGGTATTAGTCACCCTGCTCCAGTATTGTGATCAGAAGTAGTGCACTATACACGGAATAGGATGCCATTTGGGACGTGGGCCAAAACACACTCACCGTCTGGGGTTCAAGGAATATCTGTATTACTACATGACAGCAGACCACTGTGGAACAGGCACATCAGTCGTCGCACGGGGCGGCGGGTAGCTTAGCGGTTAAGAGCGTTGTGCCAGTAACCGGAAGGTCGCTGGTTCTAATCCCCGGAGCCGACCAGGTGAAAATTCTGTCGATGTGCCCTTGAGCAAGGCACTTAACCCTAATTTCTCTGGATGAGAGAGCGTCTGCTAAATGACCAACTTATTTAATTTACCTACAGTATACGTGTAGGTCTCATGGGGTTGAGAAGAATACTGAGGGCCTGGGGCAAAGACTAGGCTGCCTCCTAGATGGACATGAGGGGATAGAATGGACACTGTGGAAATTACTAAAAATTGTTATATTTAGTGATACTGTGTATTCCATCTAATTTGGGGTGAACTATCTGTCCTTATAATGCAGACAAACATTCCATTTAACCAGTGTGTATATTAGCACAGCTGAAAGGCTCTGTTTTATCATAACAGATAAACCTCTTAGAATGGCATGTTGTGATGAATAACCATTTCGCTGTTGTGTGAGAATAGAGAGTCGGGGAGGGGATTTGACAAACTGATACATGTTGTATCTGAAACATGTTGTATCTGTACCCCTCATCTGTTACCAATGAAACACATATGAAAGAGGGAAATAGTGTGCTTTATATTTCAATGTCAAAACATATAAATGGCCAGTCAGACCTCCCCCCTAACCCCTCACTCTCTATCCCAGGCCAGTCAAACCTCCCCCCTAACCTCCTCACCCCTCACTCTCTATCCCAGGCCAGTCAAACCTCCCCCCTAACCTCCTCACCCCTCACTCTCTATCCCAGGCCAGTCAAACCTCCCCCCTAACCTCCTCACCCCTCACTCTCTATCCCAGGCCAGTCAAACCTCCCCCCTAACCTCCTCACCCCTCACTCTCTATCCCAGGCCAGTCAAACCTCCCCCCTAACCTCCTCACCCTCTATCCCAGGCCAGTCAGACCTCCCCCCTAACCTCCTCACCCCTCACTCCCTAGAAAGGAGACCCCAGCCAGCAGAGAGCAGACCCCAGCCAGCAGAGAGCAGACCCCAGCCAGCAGAGAGCAAACCCCAGCCAGCAGAGAGCAAACCCCAGCCAGCAGAGAGCAAACCCCAGCCAGAGAGAGCAGAGAAGAAGAGAGGAGACCCCAGCCAGCAGAGAAAAAGACCACAGCCAGAGAGACGAGACCCCAGCCAACCTGCCAGCAGAGATGAAGAGAGGAGCATCTGCTCAAAGGCCATCTCCCCACACCATTTTCATACTGGCCCCCCGTGGGAATCGAACCCACAACCCTGGCGGTGCAAGCACCATGCCCTACCAACTGAGCTACACAGGCTCCCAAATGGGCTCATTTAACAGGGAGAAGTAGATGAGATGTCCGTCCGTCTCCGTCCCTCCAACAACCAAGCAGCAGCTCCACCCGGAGGAAACACCCTCCCTGTGAGGTCACCAGTACACGTACGCAACCAACCCACCCAATAAAGATCTGTTCTGAGGGGATGGGGTGATGAGGGAAGGAGGAGAAAGATATTCAGGGTCCATTTGGAGCTGCTTGAACTGGTCCTGTAATTGTAATAAAAGTCAATTGATGACAGGTAGGGTTCTTCTTATGGTTGGGTCTGTTTTCAGTGTGTACGTCCCAAATGGCTGCCCTGTGGGGCCTGGTCAAAAGTAGTGCACCGTATAGGGAATAGGGTGCTATTTGGGACGTATCCTGTGTATGTTTTCAGTGTGATGCTACATCAGAGGCACTCATTGATCAACATGGAAACTGGATCTCAAGGAATTCAATAATAGGCACTTTGTCATTTGGACTGAAGTATGCCCCCCATGACAGCCAGTCTCAAAACAACATCAAATCAAATTAAATTGTATTTGTCACATGGTGACAAACAGGTGTAGACATTACCGTGAAATGCTTACTTACAAGCCCTTAACCAACAATGCAGTTCAAGAAATAGAGTTAAGAAAATATTTACTAAATGAGCTAAAGTGAAAAATGTAATATAAAGTAACACAATAAAATAACAACAACGAGGCTATATACTGGGGGTCCTGGGACCGAGTCAATGTGCAGGGGGGTACAGGTTAGTTGAGGTAATATGTACATGTAGGTAGGGGTAAAGTGACTATGCATAGATAATAAACAGCAAGTAGCAGCAGTGTCAATGTAAATAGTCCGGGTGGCCATTTGATTAATTGTTCAGCAGTCTTATGGCGTCTTATGTAAACACATTCCTGTAATATGTCTCACAACACACATTCAGGGTTGGGCGGGTTACTTTCTAAATGTAATCCCTTACAGTTACTAGTTACATGTCCGAAATTGTAATCAGTAACATCATTTTTGGATTACCCAAACTCAGTAACGTAATCAGATTACTTTTTGGATTACTTTTCCCTTAAGAGGCATTAGAAGAGGACAAAAAGCATCCATCATTCACATTAGGTGTGTCATCATAGTGGTCTCTGATTGGTGGTCATCATTTGGTGTGTCATCATAGTGGTCTCTGATTGGTGGTCATCATTTGGTGTGTCATCATAGTGGTCTCTGATTGGTGGTCATCATTAGGTGTGTCATCATAGTGGTCTCTGATTGGTGGTCATCATTTGGTGTGTCATCATAGTGGTCTCTGACTGGTGGTGATCATTAGGTGTGTCATCATAGTGGTCTCTGATTGGTGGTCATCATTTGGTGTGTCATCATAGTGGTCTCTGATTGGTGGTCATCATTTGGTGTGTCATCATAGTGGTCTCTGACTGGTGGTCCTCATTTGGTGTGTCATCATAGTGGTCTCTGACTTGTATTTAGACTCGCTCATTTGGAACAAACAAACTTAAACTTGCGCCTTTTTTCAATGCTGAATTGAATGTCATTGAGAAAACAGAAAGGTGTCATCATGTATTTTCTGGCAAACATCTTTTATGAATTTTAAAGTAATCCAAGATGTAATGATTTAGTTTTTCAAAAGTATCTGATTACCCTATTTGGTAATGATTTACTTTGACTACATATGCATAACATATTTATTACACCTCTATAATCATTTCATGAATGTGTTATAACAGGTCCCAACCGCATTATTAATCCTTAAGAGTCTATTGACGAACCTGTGTCTCAATCTAAGTAATATAATACAAAAATCCCCATCAAAATCTGTCTGTTTAAAGCTAAAGATATCTGTTGTTTTTCATGGGCTGCGTCTCAATTCACCACATCCGCCGATGTCGGCCTTCTGCATCTGCGGTGGAAAGTGGCCCCAGCTACAGCTGAGATAGTCAGACCGTGAGACAGGTCTTCTCACGAAAAACGTCTATAGTGCCCGAACGGTTTGGCCTACAAACTATTATGACCCCTGTATGGAAAGGGGGACTCTCCGTTCTGCTCTACGACCCCCACAAGTGTCACGGGACTCGTCTGAAATCAGTAACGCTGATGTGCCAACTTTTGAGCTACAAACTAATATGACCCCACTATGGAAAGGGGAGACTCTCACGAACGCGATGGTGTTCTCTGTTTTCATGGGACTCGTCTGAAGGTAACCCATACAAACAAATGGAAGTATGGAGGTAGTTTTGTGGCAAAAAAATATTAAGGGGTTAAATATGTGTCCAAAAATACTAAAATATTTCCTGATCTTTCTTACATCTCCTAGATATAGGACAGACACTTCAAAACATTATTCCTTGTGATTGATTTTTTGACTATCTTTTATGCCATAAATGTTACAAAATTACCATAAACCAGTGACGTGTATTCATGGATGCCAAGGGAAGCCAGGCTTCCACCCAAAAATTTACACAATGTAAACAAACAAAATAAAATGTGTCTCTGTAACCAGGTTTCCATCAAACCTTTTTATGCGAGTAAAGTTCATGTCGGATTAAAAACGTAAAAACCGGTCTGATGGAAAAATAATTGTTTTTGTAGGGTGAGTCAACATGTTTTTTCTACTTGCAAACGCACACACACACACACACACACACACACACACATATTTAGCTCACGTTGATTGGACTAAATCATTTTTGGTATCTTTTAGTTGTCACTGTATTAAACTAAGCAGAGGAGATTTGAGGATGTTGAAATGTTGACGTTGAAATGGTGCTGGAATAGTGGAGGCAGCTCCTGTTTTCTTTGCGACGTGTGGTAGCCGAACTCTCCATGGTTCTAAATCAATAACGTTAGTTGTTTAGTTGTCCGAAAATGTTGGAAAGATTAACTTGCATGGCCATCCCGTAGGTCATGTAACTGTTTGTTACATGGAATATGCTTTGTGGACTTCACCGGACAGATGATGCTCTCCGGTTTTGTGATGAAATAAAGGTGTGGTTGAATTTATTCTGCCACTGTGTCTTCTTATTGTCTCGGCCTTTAGGCCTATATATCACGGTGTCAAGGCATATGAACTAACAGGTTATAGAGCAAACAACGTAATTAACAGAACATACAGGTTGCAATTTGGCATTTTTTTCCTGGCTTGGTTTCCCCAGTGATTTTACCCACGCACCGCTGCAGCATAAAACTCATGAAACATTTAGTTAACAATGGTAGCTATTAATAATGATAATAATAATAGTTAATAATGGTAGCTATCTCACTATTCTAAGACACACATTGTACTTTTGTAGATTACAAACCTTTACAAATTAGGAGACAAAAACATCATGACGTTCTTTTCATTTTTGTCTACGCAGAGAGGAAGAGGCGAAGCGAGAGGGTCCACTCCTGTCAAAATCTGCCCAGGTAGGAATACAGCAATAAGCTGACCGATAAGCAGACCACCTGCCTTGCCGCCGTTGTTAAGTCGGAGACAAGACCATCTCATCATTATATACAGTATCTCTGCTACACAGGAGGACAATGTGAGAGGTGAGAGGTCAGAGAAAATGTCACTTCCTGGTGACCTCTCTCTTCAACAAAAATCGCCAAAAAAAGAATTAATCATTTACTTAACCTTTTTGTTCACTATTTCATGACTGATATTGTACGTTTGCACATTTAAAATAACAAAAATAGATAAAAATAAGCCAGAAGAACGCTGGGCTATTGCCGGAAGTGATGTCACACTGACCTCTCAACCCTCCTCTGTAGTCAAAACGAAAGCAACTGGTTTCTGTCTCTTAATTTGTCCTGTTTTAAAAGGTTTGTAATGTGCCAAAGTACAATGTAAATAGTGAAATAGTGAAAAAACATTGTTAACTAAATGTTTCATGAGTTTTACGACAATTTACATTTTAACATTTACATTTTAGTCATTTAGCAGACGCTCTTATCCAGACTAGTGAGTACTTACATTTTCATACTTTTTTCGAACTGGTCACCCGTGGGAATCTCACTAAATAGTTATTGCTATGTGTCTGAAATGGGGAATTCAATTTGAATGCTTGAAATATGAATCTTTGTTAAATCTATTATTTTTTTAAAGCCTAACTGAAAAATGTCAAAAGTAGGATTCTTCGGCGACCTCCTCAGCAATTGTTTTCTGCGCTACATTTCCTTTAACATTCTGTGTTGTGTCTGTATTATTTTTGATAAGTGAGGCATGTTTATAAATGCTTTATAAATGCTTAATGAATGCTTTATAAATGGAAAAATAGAAATGGTAGTACATTGACTGCCTACATTTACATAGACCTTTAATGTTGGTGTTATAGATCAGAGTGGCAAACTGCACAGTTAATTACCATGAAGTGCGTAGCTATAAATGTTTCATGAATGGAAAAATAGATTTGACTTTACGGTATAGAATTCATAGCTACATGTGTGCGTTATAGACCAGTATGACCAACGTAAGCCTCATTGTGATGTGGAAAGGAAAAGGGCTGCTAATGAGTTACGAAATATTTATGACCCTCAACTACACAATTTGATCAGTGAAAATGTACCCTGAGGATTCAACCCTGTGGGAATCTTCATGCACCATTGACCTCAGTGAGAAGAAGAAGGTAAGGGGGGAAATGGGGTTGGTACAGGCCTATATATCAGCATCATTTTCCAAACGTCATTTGGCCTTTTTGCGTATTCACTAACACTGGTATGACAGAAGCACACTGTTGAGAACAGCCACAATGATGACACTACGCTGTCATTGTAATGGTGCATCTATTAAGATACCTATACATGAGCTCTTGCATAGTGTGACATGGATATAGTTAATTAACCTTTAATAATGCGGTTGGGACCTGTTATAATATGTTCATGAAATGCTTACAGATGTGTAATGAATGCGTTATGGATATGTAGTCCAAAGTAAATTGTTACCAACTGGGTACATGTAACCAGTTACTCTCCAATCCTGCACAAACAGATAAGAAATAACCTATGAATTTTGTTTTGGAGGGGGACAAAAAGTTGTGATTTTGACATTTTGTAACATAGAGGATACCTCCCCACATGGAATCTCTAAAGAACTATAATGACATGATTAGAAAAACGTTTAGCGTGCAGGGCCAGGAATTTAGACAGGGTCAAGTTGTGGAGTCCAAAGAGAGATAAATGCTTCTCTTGGGTAGGATCTCAAAAGTGCAGGATAGTGTGGGTGCATGTGTGTGTGTGTGTGTGTGTGTGTGTGTGTGTGTGTGTGTGTGTGTGTGTGTGTGTGTGTGTGTGTGTGTGTGCGTGCGTACATGCGGGTGGGTGTGTGTGTGTGTGTGTGTAAGTGTGTGTGTGTGTAAGTGTGTGCGTGCGTGCGTGTGTGCGTACATGCGGGTGGGTGTGTGTGTGTGGGTGTGTGTGTGTGTGTGTGTGTGTGTGTGTGTGTGTGTGTGTGTGTGTGTGTGTGTGTGTGTGTGTGTGTGTGTGTGTGTGTGTGTGTAAGTGTGTGCGTGCGTGCGTGTGGGTGTGTGTGTGTGTGTGTGTGTGTGTGTGTGTGTGTGTGTGTGTGTGTGTGTGTGTAAGTGTGTGCGTGCGTGCGTACATGCGGGTGGGTGTGTGTGTGTGGGTGTGTGTGTGTGTGTGTGTGTGTGTGTGTGTGTGTGTGTGTGTGTAAGTGTGTGCGTGCGTGCGTGCGTACATGCGGGTGGGTGTGTGTGTGTGGGTGTGTGTGTGTGATATAATAGGGGACAGGCAGATAGATCCTAAACAGATCCCACTCCCTTCCATGTAATTACAGAGATAACACTCCTGGAGACAGCTGGCAACTTTCTGATTTACTTCCCTTTAATGTCCACGGGACTCGTCTGAAGTCGGTACCGCCGATGTGCCATCTTCTGTCTGTGGCGTCCGAACCGTTCGGGCTACAAACGAATATGACCCCACCATGGAAAGGGGAGATTCACGAACACAATTGTGTTCTCTGTTCTCCGACCCCCACAAGTGTCACGGGACTCATCTGAAGGTAACCGGTACCGGTTTAAACAAATGTATTGAAGTATGGAGGAAGTTTTGTGCCCCCCCCCCAAAAAAAGGGGTGAAATATGTGTCCAAAAAACACAAACTTTATTCCTTATGATGTATTTTTTGACTGTCTGTTTTGCCATTTATAAATGTTTTATTCAATTAATTTCTATGGGCTATAGTAGTAAAGGCCAAATTATATATTTTAACCAAAAATAATTAACCCCCTAAGGTCGATGTCTGCGCCCCCCGTGGAAATCTAATTAGCATAGAAATCTGTCCGTTTGACCAGCTGAGTTTGAGTGCACAAAAGTCTAAGAACCACACGAGAACAAAGGTGCCAAAGGTACATCAATGTAGTACTGAGTAAAGGGTCTGAATACTTATTTAAATTTGCTATTTCCGTTTTTTTAATTTTTAATAAATCTGCAACATTTTCTAAAAACCTGTTTTTGCTTTGTCATTATGGGGTATTGTGTGTAGATTGATGAGGGGAAAAAACGATTTAATCAATTTTAGAATAAGGCTATAATGTAACAAAATGTTTAAAAAATCATGGGGTCTGAATATTTTCTGAATGGAATGTATATATGGAGACTATTTAGTGCCAAAAATAAGAGGTTAAATATATGTTTTAAAAAAACTTCCTGATTTACTGCCCTTTAATGTCCACTCCTGGAGACAGCTGGCAACTTCCTGATTTACTGCCCTTTAATGTCCACTCCTGGAGACAGCTGGCAACTTCCTGATTTACTGCCCTTTAATGTCCACTCCTGGAGACAGCTGGCAACTTCCTGATTTACTGCCCTTTAATGTCCACTCCTGGAGACAGCTGGCAACTTCCTGATTTACTGCCCTTTAATGTCCACTCCTGGAGACAGCTGGCAACTTCCTGATTTACTGCCCTTTAATGTCCACTCCTGGAGACAGCTGGCAACTTCCTGATTTACTGCACTTTAATATCCACTCCTGGAGACAGCTGGCAACTTCCTGATTTACTGCCCTTTAATGTCCACTCCTGGAGACAGCTGGCAACTTCCTGATTTGCTGCCTTGTAATATTCTAACGTCAAATAGTTTACCAGAAATTGTTAATACACAGTATATACTCAACTATGTGATATACAAATTGGCAACACTTTCCCACAGCTAAATTAGCTGAAAGAGATAATAAGGTACTAAGATTCTTATTAGGTTATTTTCGCTCCTTTAAATGTTGTTCCCGTTCAATAAAGGGAAAAGTTTGAGTGCACAAAAGTCTAAGAACCACAAGAGAACAAGTTGAGGGAATATTCAAATTAATCCTCATCTCACATCATACAGTATGGCTGGTTAAGTAGCAGTTGGTGACCTTTTGCTGTTCTCATGGAGGGGTTAGCCTTCTGCTCAGAGGTGGCAGGCGGGCCCACACTAGAGACAAAGACAGGGTTAGGGTTGGCAGTAGGAGTCACTGGCTGTCAGATGATGCCAAGGACAAGGTCAGCCTGGTGGTCCCAGATCTGTTTTTGTGTTGTCTAGCCAAAACAGACCATCATATGAGTTCGCTGCAGCACAAATAAATCTAGGACCACCAGGCTAGGACAGGGTACCATGTGGTGAGGTCACCTGATTCATTGGTCAGTGTGAGCATGTGGTGTTTGAGTTGGCCTAGCAGTATTGGACAGAACAGCAGTGGAGTCCGTTTTTCTGAGAAGAGCTTCAGAGTACCCATAAACCCGGGATTCAGAGTTAGATTAAGTTCTCCCAAGATAAATGTACGCGTTGCCAGGGTGGCTGGTTGGGTATTTTCTCTGTATGACTCTGGCTATGGCTGGCCCCTCTCTGGTAGGCCACCAGGCAAGGATGCCTTCATGGCCCCCCTTTTAGAATTCAGAGCCAGAGAAGATCTGCACAGCTTCAGAAGCACACAGGAACTACTGCAGGTAGCTATCTTCATGAATTGTTTTCTAATCCTAATATAATGGAGTATTAGTAACTATTATGCAGTATTAGTATTAGTAACATTAACTGTTTCCTCTTTTTAAGATTAAATCAACTCCTCTGAGTTATTCTTCTGATTTGTGTGCCTGTGTGTTAGTGCAGGCGTGTGTGTGTGTGCGCGCGTGTGTGTGTGCGTGTGTGTTTGCTTGCTTGCTTGATTGATTGCGTACGTGATTGCCTGTGTACGTGCATGCCTACGTGTGTGTGTGTGTGTGTGGTTTCTCCACAGGAGTCTGCAGCAGAGTACAGAGCAGAGTAGCACGATGCTTTTCCGCGGCCATCAGTCTGACTGGTTCGGCACTTAAGAAGAGGCTCCGAGTGTTAAAGCATGGCTTAGGATACTTAATGTATTGTTATTGTTACCACAGTCTTACACAGAAGGGTCCATGGGGGGGGGGGGGGAAATGGACCAGAAATGCTTTTCAAGAGTCCAATCAGAGAATATGTCAAGCTAAATATAGATAGCTTTATGGCCATTCTGTATGAGGACACTTCTATGGTTTGCTAAATCAATGTTGCACTTTATAAAGTATGCTGCCCATTAAAGAAGACATGCAGGAGATGTGTAGCTATTGACAGTATTGTCCGCATCGCTCTACTGTAAAGTTTGATCACTTATACAGTACCAGTCAAAAGTTTGGACACACCTACTCATTCAAGGGTTTTTCTTTATTTGTACTATTTTTTTTATATTGTAGACTAATAGTGAAGACATCAAAACTATGAAATAACACATATGGAATCAAGTAGTAAACAAAACAAGTGTAACCCTTTTTTTTTCAAATCTAACTGCCTGTAGCTCAGGACCTGAAGCAAGGACATGCGTGTTCTTGATACCATTTGAAAGGAAACACTTTGAAGTTTGTGGAAATGTGAAATGAATGTAGGAGAATATAACACATTCGATCTGGTAAAAGATAATGCAAACCAAAAAACACGTGTTTTCTATTTCTTTTTTGTTCCATCATCTTTGAAATGCAAGAGAAAGGCTAATTGGTAGAGCATGGTGCTTGTAATGCCAGGGTAGTGGGTTCGATCCCCGGGACCACCCATACGTAAAAATGTATGCACACATGACTGTAAGTCGCTTTGGATAAAAGCGTCTGCTAAATGGCATATTATTATTATTATATTATTATATTATATTATATTATTATACAATATAATATTGCAGTTTAGGCGCAATTTTACATTTTGGCCACTAGATGAAAGCAGTGTGTGTGCAAAGTTTCAGATTGATCCAATGAAGCATTGCAATACTGGACTATTTTGTATCAAGTCTGCCCAAATGTGCTGAATTGGTCAATTGATACATTCTCAAGTACATAACTATAGAGAACATACAAAAATGATGTGGTAATACAAAATGTAAGTTTACACACTCCCAGGAATGTCATACATGATCGATCATTAGCTTATACACTAAATTTCACACATCTAGATGGCCGGTTGGGATGAGTGTGGAGCCAGAGACAGCAAGGGATCAAACTGTAGGACCCAGTTCCTACATTTGAATATCATAATGGATTTTATCAAACAAAACTATGCTACATTTTATCTCTGGAACCCTCAGAATTAAAAATCAGAGCAAGATTGCTGAATGTAAATACATTATTTACCTTCAGAGGTGAATGTATCAAACCAGTTGCCGTGATAAGTTTTTTTGTTGTTGTGCACTCTCCTCAAACAATAGCATGGTATTTATTCACTGTAATAGCTACTGTAAATTAGACAGTGCAGTTAGATTAACAAGAATTTAAACCTTCTGCCAATATAAGACATGTCTATGTCCTGGAAAGTTTGCTGTTACTTACAACAGTCATGTTAATCACATTAGCGCACGTTAGCTCAACAGTCCCGTATACGGGACACCGATCCCATAGAGGTTAAACAAATCAAAATATGTTTTACAGTATATTTGAGATTCTTCAAATAGCCACCCTTTGCCTTGATGACAGCTTTGCACACTCTTGGCATTCTCTAAACCAGCTTCACCTGGAATGCTTTTCCAACAGTCTTGAAGGAGTTCCCACATATGCTGAGCACTTGTTGGCTGCTTTTCCTTCACTCTGCAGTCCAACTCATCCCAAACCATCTCAATTGGGTTGAGGACGGGGGATTGTGGAGGCCAGGTCATCTGATGCAGCTCTCCATCACTCTCCTCCTTGGTCAAATAGCCCTTACACAGCCTGGAGGTGTGTTGGGTCATTGTCCTGTTGAAAAACAAATGATAGTCCCACTAAGCCCAAACCAGATAGGATGGCGTATCGCTGTAAAATGCTGTGGTAGCCATGCTGGTTAAGTGTGCCTTGAATTCTAATAAAACATCTTCAATTTGGACTCAATACCAAAGGACCAATTACCACTACTAAAGGACTAATGTCCATTGCTTGTGTTTCTTACCCCAAGCAGGTCTCTTCTTCTTATTGGTGTCCTTTAGTAGTGGTTTCTTTGCAGCAATTTCACCATGAAGGCCTGATTCACACAGTCCCCTATGAACAGTTGATGTTGAGATGTGTCTGTTATATGAACTCTGTGAAGCATTTATTTGGGCTGCAATTTCTGAGGCTGGTAACTCTAATGAACTTATCCTCTGCAGCAGAGGTAACTCTGGGTCTTCCATTCCTGTGGCGGCCCTCATGAGAGCCAGTTTCATAATAGCGCTTGATGGTTTTTGCGACTGCACTTGAAGAAACTTTCAAAGTTCTTTAAATGTTCCGTATTGACTGACCTTCATGTCTTATGTAATGATGGACTGTCGTTTCTCTTTGCTTATTTGAGCTGTTCTTTCCATAATATGGACTTGGTCTTTTACCAAATAGGGCTATCTTCTGTATACCCCCCCACCTTGTCACAACACAACTGATTGGCTCAAACACATTAAGAAGGATTAAGAAGAAGAAATTCCACAAATTAACTTTTAACAAGGTACACCTGTTAATTGAAATGCATTCCAGGTGACTACCTCATGAAGCTCTATGAGAGAATGCCAAGAGTGTGCAAAGCTGTCATCAAGGAAAAGGGTGGCTACTTTGAAGAATCTCAAATATAAAATATATTTTGATTTGTTTAACACTTTTCTGGTTACTACCTGATTCCATATGTGTTATTTCATAGTTTTGATGTCTTCACTATTATTATACAATGTAGAAAATAGTAACAATAAAGAAAAACCCTTGAATGAGTAGGTGTGTCCAAACTTTTGACTGGTACTGTATATCACTTACAGTGGGGAAAAAAGTATATGTATATGTTCTGGTAGAAGTATATGTTCTGGTAGAAGTCAGACCAGTTGGACCAAGGGTAGACATATACAGTGGGGGAAAAAAGTATTTAGTCAGCCACCAATTGTGCAAGTTCTCCCACTTAAAAAGATGAGAGAGGCCTGTAATTTTCATCATAGGTACACGTCAACTATGACAGACAAAATGAGAAAAGAAAATCTAGAAAATCACATTGTAGGATTTTTTATGAATTTATTTGCAAATTATGGTGGAAAATAAGTATTTGGTCAATAACAAAAGTTTCTCAATACTTTGTTATATACCCTTTGTTGGCAATGACACAGGTCAAACGTTTTCTGTAAGTCTTCACAAGGTTTTCACACACTGTTGCTGGTATTTTGGCCCATTCCTCCATGAAGATCTCCTCTAGGGCAGTGATGTTTTGGGGCTGTCGCTGGGCAACACGGACTTTCAACTCCCTCCAAAGATTTTCTATGGGGTTGAGATCTGGAGACTGGCTAGGCCACTCCAGGACCATGAAATGCTTCTTACGAAGCCACTCCTTCGTTGCCCGGGCGGTGTGTTTGGGATCATTGTCATGCTGAAAGACCCAGCCACGTTTCATCTTCAATGCCCTTGCTGATGGAAGGAGGTTTTCACTCAAAATCTCACGATACATGGCCCCATTCATTCTTTCCTTTACACGGATCAGTCGTCCTGGTCCCTTTGCAGAAAAACAGCCCCAAAGCATGATGTTTCCACCCCCATGTTTCACAGTAGGTATGGTGTTCTTTGGATGCAAATCAGAATTCTTTGTCCTCCAAACACGACGAGTTTAGTTTTTACCAAAAAGTTATATTTTGGTTTCATCTGACCATATGACATTCTCCCAATCCTCTTCTGGATCATCCAAATGCACTCTAGCAAACTTCAGACGGGCCTGGACATGTACTGGCTTAAGCAGGGGGACACGTCTCCACTGCAGGATTTGAGTCCCTGGCGGCGTAGTGTGTTACTGATGGTAGGCTTTGTTACTTTGGTCCCAGCTCTCTGCAGGTCATTCACTAGGTCCCCCCGTGTGGTTCTGGGATTTTTGCTCACCGTTCTTGTGATCATTTTGACCCCACGGGGTGAGATCTTGCGTGGAGCCCCAGATCGAGGGAGATTATCAGTGGTCTTGTATTACATTTACATTTACATTTACATTTACGTCAATTAGCAGACGCTCTTATCCAGAGATTGTATGTCTTCCATTTCCTAATAATTGCTCCCACAGTTGATTTCTTCAAACCAAGCTGCTTACCTATTGCAGATTCAGTCTTCCCAGCCTGGTGCAGGTCTACAATTTTGTTTCTGGTGTCCTTTAACAGCTCTTTGGTCTTGGTCATAGTGGAGTTTGGAGTGTGACTGTTTGAGGTTGTGGACAGGTGTCTTTTATACTGATAACAAGTTCAAACAGGTGCCATTAATACAGGTAATGAGTGGAGGACAGAGGAGCCTCTTAAAGTAGAAGTTACAGGTCTGTGAGAGCCAGAAATCTTGCTTGTTTGTAGGTGACCAAATACTTATTTTCCACCATAATTTGCAAATAAATTCATTAAAAATCCTACAATGTGATTTTCTGGGAAAAAAAATCTCAATTTGTCTGTCATAGTTGACGTGTACCTATGATGAGTTGCATCCAAAGAACACCATACCTACTGTGAAGCATGGGGGTGGAAACATCATGCTTTGGGGCTGTTTTTCTGCAAAGGGACCAGGACGACTGATCCGTGTAAAGGAAAGAATGAATGGGGCCATGTATCGTGAGATTTTGAGTGAAAACCTCCTTCCATCAGCAAGGGCATTGAAGATGAAACGTGGCTGGGTCTTTCAGCATGACAATGATCCCAAACACACCGCCCGGGCAACGAAGGAGTGGCTTCGCAAGAAGCATTTCAAGGTCCTGGAGTGGCCTAGCCAGTCTCCAGATCTCAACCCCATAGAAAATCTTTGGAGGGAGTTGAAAGTCTGTGTTGCCCAGCGACAGCCCCAAAACATCACTGCTCTAGAGGAGATCTGCATGGAGGAATGGGCCAAAATACCAGCAACAGTGTGTGAAAACCTTGTGAAGACTTACAGAAAACGTTTGACCTGTGTCATTGCCAACAAAGGGTATATAACAAAGTATTGAGAAACTTTTGTTATTGACCAAATACTTATTTTCCACCATAATTTGCAAATAAATTCATAAAAAATCCTACAATGTGATTTTCTGGATTTTTCTTTCTTCTCAATTTGTCTGTCATAGTTGACGTGTACCTATGATGAAAATTACAGGCCTCTCTCATTTTTTTAAGTGGGAGAACTTGCACAATTGGTGGCTGACTAAATACTTTTTTCCCCCACTGTATATGTCTACCCTTGGTCCAACTGGTCTGACTTCTACCAGAACATATACTTTTCCTCTCATATCATATGATTCTGTTTTAATCACAATTTACGTGTACATGCAAACATACTGTATAAACTGCACATACTTTATATACTAAATCATTTGCTAACAATATCTTTAATTTTTATACTGCTGTCCCCAGGATGAGAGACCCCCAATTCTCCCGAAAAGGTTGTTGGAGCGTTGTCTTTTCTGTAGAGAGGGTAAGCATAGTATAGGTGAGTATAGGGTTTCCCAAGTGGATGGGAGGTGGCAGGTTTTTTTGTTATTGGAAAAAAAATAATGCAGTATCCTGTAAAATGTCTCCCACTTTGAGTCCATGGGGGCCCCAAGGGGGAGCAAGAGCAAGAGAGACGGGATGGGGGATGGAGGAGGAGGAGGGGGGGATTTCAATCTCCTCGCATTACGAGTGCATTTACACGACGAAGGAAGGACGAGCTGTGAGGAAAGTGAGACTCACTCTCGTCATTGTCAGAAGGTACTAGGCCTAAACCTTTTAACGGCAGAAAGCCTCCCCCCTCTTCCCCTCTTCTCAGTGTCTGGAAGCAGGCAGCACTAGAGTTTACAGGCCTCATAATGGAAGAGATAGTGTTACCCTTCTACTTTAGGGCAACCAGGATTGGCCTTAATTGCCTTACCAATATTTGCATGTCCCTTTCCGTGTGATTGAACACCATGCTAAGTAACTGAGAACCAGCCCTGAGCAGAGGCACAATTTTAAGTTGTTTGCAGATGCCTTGGAGGGCTGTTGAAACAGGACATTACTAAGCAGGTTTCACCCTGTAATGGACACCTTCAAGGGCTGAAACTGAGTGAAAAGGAGGAGGGAGGGTGGTGCCATTCGGAGGCTACGGTGTGCTGTATACCACCACACCAACACATACAGTTACACTACAGTTACACTACAGTTACACTACAGTTACAAAACAGTTACACTACAGTTACACTACAGTTACACTACAGTTACACTACAGTTACAAAACAGTTACACTACAGTTACACTACAGTTACAAAACAGTTACACTACAGTTACACTACAGTTACAAAACAGTTACACTACAGTTACACTACAGTTACACTACAGTTACAAAACAGTTACACTACAGTTACACTACAGTTACAAAACAGTTACACTACAGTTACACTACAGTTACAAAACAGTTACACTACAGTTACACTACAGTTACAAAACAGTTACACTACAGTTACACTACAATTACACTACAGTTACAAAACAGTTACACTACAGTTACAATACAGTTACAAAACAGTTACACTACAGTTACAAAACAGTTACACTACAGTTACACTACAGTTACACTACAGTTACAAAACAGTTACACTACAGTTACACTAGTTACACTACAGTTACAAAACAGTTACACTACAGTTACACTACAGTTCCACTACAGTTACAAAACAGTTACACTACAGTTACACTACAGTTACACTACAGTTACAAAACAGTTACACTACAGTTACACTACAGTTACAAAACAGTTACACTACAGTTACACTACAGTTACACTACAGTTACACTACAGTTACAAAACAGTTACACTACAGTTACACTACAGTTACACTACAGTTACAAAACAGTTACACTACAGTTACATTACAGTTACACTACAGTTACAAAACAGTTACACTACAGTTACACTACAGTTACAAAACAGTTACACTACAGTTACACTACAGTTACACTACAGTTACAAAACAGTTACAGTACAGTTACACTACAGTTACACTACAGTTACAAAACAGTTACACTACAGATACACTACAGTTACAAAACAGTTACACTACAGTTACACTACAGTTACAAAACAGTTACACTACAGTTACACTACAGTTACACTACAGTTACAAAACAGTTACACTACAGTTACACTACAGTTACACTACAGTTACACTACAGTTACAAAACAGTTACACTACAGTTACAAAACAGTTACACTACAGTTACAAAACAGTTACACTACAGTTACAAAACAGTTACACTACAGTTACACTACAGTTACAAAACAGTTACACTACAGTTACAAAACAGTTACACTACAGTTACACTACAGTTACAAAACAGTTACACTACAGTTACACTACAGTTACAAAACAGTTACACTACAGTTACAAAACAGTTACACTACAGTTACACTACAGTTACACTACAGTTACAGGCATCCCAAGCCAGAAAACAGATAGAGACCGGTGAGATGGGAGACAGGTGAGATGGGAGACAGGTGAGATGGGAGACAGGTGAGATGGGAGACAGGTGAGATGGGAGACAGGTGAGACGGGAGACAAGTGAGATGGGAGACAGGTGAGATGGGAGACAGGTGAGATGGGAGACAGGTGAGATGGGAGACAGGTGAGATGGGAGATGTGCGAGACAGAAGACGGGCGGTGGTGTCACTAGGCTCTGGTGTAGACCACCACCAAACACATAGAGACGGGTCTGGTGTGGTTTGGTCTGGTTTGGTCTGGCCTGGTTTGGTTTGGTGTGGTCTGGTCTGGTCTGGTCTGGTGTGGTCTGGTCTGGTCTGGTGTGGTCTGGTGTGGTCCGGTCTGGTGTGGTCTGGTCTGGTCTGGTGTGGTCTGGTGTGGTCTGGTCTGGTCTGGTGTGGTCTGGTGTGGTCCGGTCTGGTGTGGTCTGGTCTGGTCTGGCCTGGTTTGGTTTGGTGTGGTCTGGTGTGGTCCGGTCTGGTCTGGTGTGGTCTGGTCTGGTGTGGTTTGGTCTGGTGTGGTCTGGTGTGGTCTGGTCTGGTCTGGTGTTGTCTGGTCTGGTCAGGTGTGGTCTGGTCTGGTCTGGTCTGGTCTGCAGACAGACTTATGTGTTAAACCCAGTTTAATTATTGATTGTTGTGTAAATAATAGATGGCTATATTACGGGCAGCGGTGCCTAAAGTAAGTGGAGGAAGTAATACTTTCCAGAGGCCTGTTTTCTTTCTTCATTAGGCTCAGAAGATGTACCACGGACTATTCTAGCCAGCTGGCTTTCAGCGTATTAATGGCAGCACACGGTTTATTTGCTCTGTATTCTTGGTAATGGTACTCTGTACTAGCCGTAATGGTAAATGCATGTCACGTTGGGGAGCCAGTGGAGCCTGGGGAGTGACTGGGGAAAATTTCATCATTTTAGTTTGTAACGGCTGCATAAGGACTGTTCCATCTATGGTCTCTGGATCTGATGCTCTTTGTTGAATTGATCAGTTTACTTTATAATGTTATTTTGCACAGTTAAAGTACAGTATCTTTTGGACTCAATAAATGATGTCATTAACACTCTAAAGAAATGTAATAGCAGGGGCGACTTCTGAAATGGCAAGCAAGCCGTGACTTGAGCAAATATTACAAGCAGGCAGGTTTAAACATGCAGGTGCTCTGAATGAAGACAAAACGAACCTACACCTCACCCTGGTTAGACCTTTCAACACACCTCCGTTTATCACTTTCCCATAATTACCTTATTGTCACCTATGTGAATTGTCAAATTAGTCCCAAGAAGATGCTTTCTTTTATTCAAATCTCTGTCATTATATTTTTTTCTTCAAGTTTATAACCCACATACGTAAAACACAAAATACTTTTTTTTTTTTGCGTCAATTTACAAAGCTTTATCGCGTTCAAATGACTTAGATTCATTTTTTTTTCTTCCCCTTTTGGCACCAATAAAGCTTTGTATCAATTAAAAGACCTCTGCTAAATTAAGACGTCACAATATAACAGATAGAGAAATTGTCTTTGTCTATAAACCACTCACCTACAGTGCTACGGTGCACCAGCACGCCTCCATTATCACAGTGTCCCCCATCGGCAGCAGAGAGAAGAGCTCAAGTTTGAGCAAATTTCCCGGCGGTTAGACATGCCATTTAACAGTATTCTATTGTTGTGGGTGAGATGCATTAGGCTTCTCCCTGGTACACCAGAGCTCTGTCCCGGCGTATGGATTACGTGCACATGAATGACTCTGAAAAAACCTGACATTGGAGAGAGGGTAGAAATTTTGCACATGGTCCAGAATGTCATTGTTGAATGTGTTTAGATGAATGACCTGTACGAACAGTGATTCATTAAGTCAGAATAGTACAGCACAGTAGACCTCCAAACAGGGATATTCCCATGCAGGCGGGCTTACTGTCGGTCTCGTACCTTTCGGGGGATGGGAATCACCGTCATTTGATTGTTACAATGACTGGAGAAAATGATGTAATTATTATTATCTGTAAACTATCATTTAAAACAACAATAAAAAACATTGAGAAGATAAATACAGCAGTTTAAATGGTTGATAACGTGCCACTGAATCCACCTTGTGTACAGTAGGTTGATTTGGAGTAAACTAAGGACTAACCAGACAGTTTTATTGGGGACCCATAACTAGTTCATGACCTTTCCGTCTAGGTTCACATGGCCAGTGCATAACTGGTCCATCTGCACAGCCAGTATATGAGGGACTCCATTCACACCATACCTAAGGGTTGTGTTAATTTCTACCTAATGTCAAACAAATCTCCAACAACTCCCGGCTGGTGTTCTTCTTAATGTTTTATTACAACTGAATGTCCAGGCGTTCTGTTGAATACGTTTGTCTGCGAGAGCTTGAAACAGGGATGATTTAGATTCCCAATGATTTTCAGTGAGAAGGAAATAACATATTTTATACAGTCGTAATGATGACAAGAGAAGGCAAGGAAAGCTTGTTTTAGCGTTTGGCTGCATGAGGTAGATGAGTTCCTTTTCTCTCTCATTTCTGTCTTTCAGACTTTGTCTAGATTTTTGCAACGTAGAGAGAGAGGAACATAGAGAGAGAGGAACATAGAGAGAGAGGAACATAGAGAGAGAGGAAAATAGAGAGAGAGAGGAACATAGAGAGAGAGAGGAACATAGAGAGAGAGAGGAACATAGAGAGAGAGAGGAACATAGAGAGAGGAACATAGAGAGAGAGGAACATAGAGAGAGAGAGGAACATAGAGAGAGAGGAACATAGAGAGAGAGGAACATAGAGAGAGAGAGAGAGGAACATAGAGAGAGAGAGGAACATAGAGAGAGAGGAACATAGAGAGAGAGGAACATAGAGCGAGAGGGACATAGAGAGAGAGAGGAACATAGAGAGAGAGGAACATAGAGAGAGAGGAACATAGAGAGAGAGAGGAACATAGAGAGAGAGGAACATAGAGAGAGAGAGGAACATTGAGAGAGAGGATCATAGAGAGAGAGGAACATAGAGAGAGAGAGGTACATAGAGAGAGAGAGGCACATAGAGAGAGAGGAACATAGAGAGAGAGAGAGAGGAACATAGAGAGAGAGAGAGAGAGAGAGGAACATAGAGAGAGAGGAACATAGAGAGAGAGAAACATAGAGAGAGAGGTACATAGAGAGAGGGGAACATAGAGAGAGAGAGGAACATAGAGAGAGAGGAACATAGAGAGAGAGGAACATAGAGAGAGAGGGACATAGAGAGAGAGAGGTACATAGAGAGAGAGAGGCACATAGAGAGAGAGGAACATAGATAGAGAGGAACATAGAGAGAGAGAGGAACATAGAGAGAGAGCGGAACATAGAGAGAGAGAGGAACATAGAGAGTAACATATAGAGAGAGAGGAACATAGAGAGAGAGGGGGACATATAGAGAGAGGAACATAGAGAGAGAGAGGAACATAGAGAGAGAGATGAACATAGAGAGAGGGACATAGAGAGAGAGGAACATATAGAGAGAGAGAGGCACATAGAGAGAGAGAGGAACATAGAGAGAGAGGAACATAGAGAGAGAGGAACATAGAGAGAGAGGAAACATAGAGAGAGAGAGGAACATAGAGAGAGAGGAACATAGAGAGAGAGAGGAACATAGAGAGAGAGGAACATTGAGAGAGAGAGAGGAACATAGAGAGAGAGGGACATAGAGAGAGAGAGGTACATAGAGAGAGAGGTAAAATAGAGAGAGGAACATTGAGAGAGAGGAACATAGAGAGAGGAACATAGAGAGAGAGGAACATATAGAGAGAGGAACATAGAGAGAGAGGAACATAGAGAGAGAGGAACATAGAGAGAGAGGGACATAGAGAGAGAGAGGTACATAGAGAGAGAGGAACATAGAGAGAGAGGAACATAGAGAGAGAGAGGAACATAGAGAGAGAGGAACATAGAGAGAGAGAGAGGCACATAGAGAGAGAGGAACATAGAGAGAGAGAGGAACATATAGAGAGAGAGGCACATAGAGAGTGAGAGGAACATAGAGAGAGAGGAACATAGAGAGAGAGAGGAACATAGAGAGAGAGGAACATAGAGAGAGAGAGGAACATAGAGAGAGAGGAACATAGAGAGAGAGAGGAACATAGAGAGAGAGGAACATAGAGAGAGAGGCACATAGAGAGAGAGGAACATAGAGAGAGAGGAACATAGAGAGAGAGAGGAACATAGAGAGAGAGTGGTACATAGAGAGAGAGGAACATAGAGAGAGAGGGACATAGAGAGAGAGAGGTACATAGAGAGAGAGATGAACATAGAGAGAGAGGAACATAGAGAGAGAGGATCATAGAGAGAGAGAGGAACATAGAGAGAGAGAGGCACATAGAGAGAGAGGAACATAGAGAGAGTGAGGAACATAGAGAGAGAGAGAGAGGAACATAGAGAGAGAGAGGAAAATAGAGAGAGAGGAACATAGAGAGAGAGAGGATCATAGAGAGAGAGAGGATCATAGAGAGAGAGATGAACATAGAGAGAGAGGAACATAGAGAGAGAGAGGTACATAGAGAGATAGGAACATAGAGAGAGAGGAAAATAGAGAGAGAGAGGAACATAGAGAGAGAGAGGAACATAGAGAGAGAGAGGAACATAAAGAGAGATAGGAACATAGAGAGAGAGGAACATAGAGAGAGAGAGGAACATAGAGAGAGAGGAACATAGAGAGAGAGGAACATAGAGAGAGAGGGGAACATAGCGAGAGAGGACATAGAGAGAGAGGCACATAGAGAGAGAGAGCAACATAGAGAGAGAGAGGAACATTGAGAGAGAGAGGGGGACATTGAGAGAGAGAGGAACATAGAGAGATAGGTAAAATAGAGAGAGAGGAACATAGAGAGAGAGAGGAACATAGAGAGAGAGAGAGGAAAAATAGAGAGAGAGCAACATAGAGAGAGAGGCACAAAGAGAGAGAGGAACATAGAGAGAGAGATGAACATAGAGAGAGAGGAACATAGAGAGAGAGGAACATAGAGAGAGAGAGGAACATAGAGAGAGAGGAACATAGAGAGAGAGGAACATGGAGAAAAGGAGGGGCACATAGAGAGAGAGGAACATAGAGAGAGAGAGGAACATAGAGAGATAGAGGAACATAGAGAGAGAGGAACATATATAGAGAGAGGCACATAGAGAGAGAGGAACATAGAGAGAGAGGAACATAGAGAGAGAGGAACATAGAGAGAGAGAGAGGAACATAGACAGAGAGAGGAACATAGAGAGAGAGGGACATTGAGAGAGAGGAACATAGAGAGAGAGAGGAACATAGAGAGAGAGAGGGACATAGAGAGTGAGAGGAACATAGAGAGATAGGTAAAATAGAGAGAGAGGAAAATAGAGAGAGAGGAACATAGAGAGAGAGAGGAAAAATAGAGAGAGAGCAACATAGAGAGAGAGGAACATAGAGAGAGAGATGAACATAGAGAGAGAGGAACATAGAGAGAGAGGTACATAGAGAGAGAGAGGAACATAGAGATAGAGGAACATAGAGAGAGAGGAACATAGAGAGAGAGAGGAACATAGAGAGAGAGGAACATAGAGTGAGAGGCACATAGAGAGAGAGGAACATAGAGAGAGATGAAAATAGAGAGAGAGAGGAACATAGAGAGAGAGAGGAACATAGAGAGAGAGATGAACATAGAGAGAGAGGAACATAGAGAGAGAGGCACATAGAGAGAGAGGAACATATAGAGAGAGGGAAATAGAGAGAGAGGAACATAGAGAGAGAGAGGAACATAGAGAGAGAGGAACATAGAGAGAGAGGAACATAGAGAGAGAGAGGAACATAGAGAGAGAGGAACATAGAGAGAGAGGCACATAGAGAGAGAGGAACATAGAGAGAGTCCCTTGCGTTACTTCCATTTCCGTTACATTACTTATTTAACATTAAGTCGCTCTGGATAAGAGCGTCTGCTAAATGACTAAAATGTAAAATGTAAATGTTAACTATTTTGGTAACTGAAGTCACATCCTTATACCCCAGGCTAGTTTATGACATCAGTGTGGCTGAACTAGTGTGGACTATCACTGTCATGGCAAGTATTCCCTATATGGGTGATTCTACAGAAGTCCCACCCCCAGAAACAGTTAAGTCTCCAAACTCACACCATTTATTTACATCATCAAGCCAATGCAATAACAAACATATTGTTAAATTAACATAGTACAAACTCAATGTTTATACACCTATGTAGACTGAGGTGGCTGTCCCAAACCCTGACTCCTAAACTTCCTGTTAGAAAATAAAGCAATTAATTATTTATTTTAACACTATTATTTAAACATCTTGAGTTGTTCTATTATTACATTGAAAGCTACTGATCTAATTAGTAGTTTTTTGTTTATTTTAAAACATCTTTCTCCAATCCTCCAAGAGCCCTCTATGACATCTATTTGGCCAAAACATAGATGTCTATACTCTACTATACTCTACTCTACTCTACTCTACTCTACTGTACTGTACTCTACTCTACTCTACTCTACTCTACTCTACTGTACTCTACTGTACTCTACTGTACTCTACTCTACTCTACTCTACTCTACTCTACTGTACTGTACTGTACTGTACTGTACTGTACTGTACTGTACTGTACTCTACTCTACTCTACTCTACTCTACTGTACTGTACTCTACTGTACTGTACTCTACTGTACTGTACTGTACTGTACTCTACTGTACTGTACTGTACTGTACTGTACTGTACTGTACTGTACTCTACTGTACTGTACTGTACTCTACTGTACTCTACTCTACTCTACTCTACTCTACTCTACTCTACTGTACTCTACTGTACTGTACTGTACTGTACTCTACTCTACTCTATTCTACTCTACTGTACCCTAATGTACTGTACTCTACTCTACTCTACTCTACTCTACTCTACTCTACTGTACTGTACTCTTCTCTACTCTACTCTACTCTACTGTACTGTACTGTGCTGTACTCTTACTGAACTGTGTTCTACTGTATTCTACTCTACTGTACTATACTGTACTCTACAGTACTGTGTTCTACTATACTCTACTGTAATGTACTCTACTGTACTCTACTGTACTGTGTTCTACTATACTCTACTGTAATGTACTCTACTGTACTCTACTGTACTGTGTTCTACTATACTCTACTGTAATGTACTCTATTGTACTCTACTGTACTGTGTTCTGCTGCACTATACTCAAGTTTTCTACTTTAGTTTCTTATAATTGAAGAAAGGGCCCATGGACTCTTGATCTAGTGGTCTTGGTCTTGATCTAGTCATCTTGGTCTTGATCTAGTCATCTTGGTCTTGATCTAGTCATCTTGGTCTTGATCTAGTCGTCTTGGTCTTGATCTAGTCGTCTTGGTCTTGATCTAGTCGTCTTGGTCTTGATCTAGTCGTCTTGATCTAGTCGTCTTGGTCTTGATCTTGTCATCTTGGTCTTGATCTAGTCGTCTTGGTCTTGATCTAGTCGTCTTGGTCTTGATCTAGTCGTCTTGGTCTTGATCTTGTCATCTTGGTCTTGATCTAGTCATCTTGGTCTTGATCTAGTCGTCTTGGTCTTGATCTTGTCATCTTGGTCTTGATCTAGTCGTCTTGGTCTTGATCTAGTCCTCTTGGTCTTGATCTTGTCATCTTGGTCTTGATCTAGTCATCTTGGTCTTGATCTAGTCGTCTTGATCTTGATCTTGTCAACTGCAACGCTGCTGGGTTTTTCACGTTCAACAGGTTCCTGTGTGTATAAAGAATGGTCCACCACCCAAAGGACATTCAGCCAATTTGACACAACTTTGCGAAGCATTGGACTCAACATGGGCCAGCATCCCTGTGGAACACTTTCGACACCTTGTAGAGTCAATGCCCCGACGAATTAAGGCTGTTCTGAGGGCAAAAGGGGGAAGCGGGGAGGGGGGGAGGAAGGTGTTCCTAATGTTTGGTATACCCAGTGTTTGTCTACCTGACATATGTTGGAAGACGTGTGCTGAAAGTTTTGGAAAAATAGGATACACATTTTACCAAACACCTCTCTCTCTCTCTCTCTCTCTCTCTCTCTCTCTCTCTCTCTCTCTCTCTCTCTCTCTCTCTCTCTCTCTCTCTCTCTCTCTCTCTCTCTCTCTCTCTCTCTCTCTCTCTCTCTCTCTCTTCTCTCTCTCTCTCTCTCTCTCTCTCTCTCTCTCTCTCTCTCTCTCTCTCTCTCTCTCTCTCTCTCTCTCTCTCTCTCTCTCTCTCTCTCTCTCTCTCTCTCTCTACCTAATTTAATCTTCAAAGGTACATGTTCCACCACTTCTACCAGAGCATTAGGGTTGTTCACCTAACAGAGCATTAGGGTTGACAAATGGAAAATGTTAATTTGATCAGGAAAGAGAGAAAATACGTGTTCATCCATTTTCAGTTCAGTTAGACGCTCCTCCTCATCAGAACTAGACGCTCCTCCTCATCAGAACTAGACGCTCCTCCTCATCAGAACTAGACGCTCCTCCTCATCAGAACTGATCACTGTTATGCTGAAATCTGCTTTTTCAATGTTCATAATGTGAGTAGTTACATAATGAAGGCCTATCATGAAAGAGAGGAGTGTCTGGACAATGAATGAGAGTAAATGCAGTTATTACCCTGTTCCATTTGGACTAAAAAGAGGACTGTTGGAAATAAATTAGCTATGGAAATGTAATAAAAGAACAAACCAGGATGACAATACAGTAAATTACAGAGTCAAATAAGAACTGAAATCCCTCAAGACTTATAGTAAATATAGTTTAAAACACAGAACTAATAAAGTCTATTACATGTAGCCTACCCAAGTTCAAGCCAACTTCCATCATTTTAATAACTGGCAGACTGCCAAGTGTAAAATGTAATAAACTATGGAATATGTTGGGTAAAATAAAGTGAAGAATTGCCAGCAGTAAATTGAGGAAGCTTTTCTGTATCTTAATTCTTTTTATTAATCAAATACACCATACTGGAGCAAATGTCTCTGAAAATATTACAAATAGATTGTTCTTTCATTCATGAATTTATAGGGTTGGTGAAAATCTCTACATTAGTGACTATGAGCATCTTTCTTTTGTTTAGCCATGGGTTTGGGTTCAGGTTTACGAGGAGAGGAGTAGGGGGTTAAGGACAGGACAGACCAACACCAACACCGGCTGTGCGCAGTAGATAATCTGCTAGGTGTCGATGAACGGTGGCGATTCAACGTGTAGAATCGTCGGTAAATGAACAGAAACTGACGGCCGTGGTTCTGTTGTCAGAGGCGATAGGACAGACACCCTGCTGCACACGGCCCACGTTCGTTATGGTCTGTATGAACCTTTAGGTAGGCTGTGTCAAGGAGCAGAATGTACTGTTAGCCACGTCAGGACAAAAACATTTACATGCATACATACATGGTCGTTTTACAAATACACCAAGAGAGTGCTCATCATGGTATTACGTTTCCACAACAAACAACAAAAAAAGCCACGGATACTTTTTAACCTAGTCTTCTTTTATATACCACCGTCATAGAAACACGTTCTTCTTCACAACACTGAAAATATAGAACGAGGGAATACCAGGCTGGAAGGAAAGCAGGAGAGACAAAGAAAAGAGAACACATTTAAAGGAGACAGCAGTTTCTAAAAACAAAAACAGATGTGCAACTGCAACTTGTGTGCAGATTTGAAAAACAACTGCAACTTTGATCAGCTGTCTTTTTCTTTCTTTCTGTCTCTTTCTGTCCATCCACAAATCGGTTCCTCTTCCTCTCTTTCTTAATGTCCCTTTTAGTCCAATGTCCCTTTTAAGTCCTTTTAGTCCAGTGTCAGAATCATGGAGTCCTCAGAATCACATCTCAGGCGCATCATGCGCAGGGGTATGTCCACCCGTAAAAGGGAGTAGGGGTGGGGGGGCGAGGGTGGGTGTTGTACGGAGAGAAGCAGGGGGTCTTGGTAGATTGAGGAGGCTGCCTGGGGGCTCAGGTAAGAGTCTGGGTGCCTGGAGAGCAAGGGGGGGGGGGGGGGCTGGGGGCAGGAGGGATGGGTCAGCGATCCAAAAAGTATTGGGTGACAATGAGCTAGGGTTAAAATGAAGGCACGCATCCTGCTTCTTGCACACCTCCCTCCTAACACACCTGAGAGACAGGGATAAAGAGAAGAATTGTTAGTTGTTGAAAAATAAGTTTAACTGAAAATTCAACCGACAAAAAGATACATGACAACAATAATTAACAATCTTCACTTCTCCTGTCTTCCTGATATATTTTTAGTTATTATTTATCAGGATCCCCAATTAGCTGTTGCTGAGGCTATGCTCCAAACAGGAAACAACACAACATAGCACTACATTTACATTACAATTCAGCCATTCAGCAGACGCTCCCATCCAGAGCGACCCACAGCTAGTGCATTCATCTAAAGAAAGCCAGGCGAGACAACCACGTCACAGTCGTATCCCAAATCCCAACCCACATATCACATATCACTACATAATACAATACATAATATATGCAAAATACAATACAAAAAAAAATTATGTGTGTCTCTCCACATTCCCCGTCGTACCGTAAGGTGTTCTTTTATCTGGTTTTTGAATCTGGTTTTATTGCTAGCTTGAGTTACCTGGGGTGGCAGAGAGTTACATGTAGTCATGGCTCTATTAAATACTGTGTGTTTCCCAGCCTCTGTTCTGGACCTGGGGACTGTGAAGAGACCTCTGGTTGCATGTCTTGTGTTGTACCGGAGAGTGTCCGAACTGTGTGCCCACTACTTGAACAGACAGTACGATACCTTCAACATATCAACACCTCACACAAAGACCAATAGTGATGCATGTCAATCTCTCCTCAACTTTGAGCCAGGAGAGATTGACATGCATGTCATTCACATTCGCCCTCCATATACAACTAAGTGCAATACGTGCTGCTCTGTTTTGGACCAAATGCAATTTGCCTATGTCCTTCTTTGCTACACATGACCACAGTAGTCCAGGTGTGACAAAACTAGGGGCTGTAGGACCTGTCTGGTCGACTGAGATATCAAGAAATGCCTTAGCATGGACAGACCGCTTCCCACTTTAGTATCCATTGAGTCTATATGTTTTGACCATGACAGCTTGCTATCAAAGAGGACACCCAGCAGGTTAGTCTCCTCAACTTGCTCAATAGACACATTATTTAATAATAAATCCATGTGAGGTTTAGGGTTGAGCGAGTGGTTTGCCTCAAAAAGTATGCTTTTAGTTTTTTTTAGATATTTAGCAACAGCCTATTGCTAGTTACCCATTCTAAAACTGACTGGAGCTCTATGTTAAGTGTCAGTTATTTTTTTTTATTGTTGCAGCTGACGTGTATACCTTTATTCAAGGTCAGTGGAAGGTCATTAGGAAACACAGAAAACAATAATGGTCCAAGCCGACTGCCCTGCGGTACACCACACTCAACCGAATTTGCATTAGAGGCTTCCATAAAAAAAAAAAACATCTGTGTTCTATTGGATATGTAACTGTCCATCCATGATAAGGCAGAGGATGTTAATCCATAACAGCAATATGTTATTATCAATGATATCAAAGGCTGCACTGAAGTCTAACAAAACAGCTTCCACAATCTTCTTATTATCAATTTCTTTCAGCCAATCATCAGTCATTTGTGTCAATGCAGAGCATATTGAGTGCCCTTCTCTATATGCATGCTCAAAGTCTGTTGTTAATATGTTTTCTGTAAAATAACATTGTATTTGGTTGAACACTATTTATTTCAAAAGTTTGCTAAGCACCGGTAACAGGCTGATTGGTCGGCTGTTTGAACCATTAAAGGGTGCGTTGCTATTTTTAGGCAGCGGAATGACCTTTGCCTCCCTCCAGGCCTGAGAGCACACTCCGTCTTCAAGGCTTAGATTGAAGATGTGGCAAACAGGAGTCGAAATGTATTCCGCTGCCAACGTCAGTAATTTACCATCCCGGTTGTCGGCACCAGGTGGTTTGTCCTAATTTATAGATAGCAATACTTTTTTCACCTCTTCCACACTAACTTTGCGGAATTCAAAGCTACAGCGCTTGTCTTTCATTACTTGGTCCGTTATGCATGAATATGAAGGCACAACGTTTGTTGTTTGCGTGTCGTACCTACGTTTGCTAATCTTGTCAACAAGAAAGTTATTAAAGTTGTTGGCAATATCAAAGGATTTTCTTTATTATCATTATATCATTTATCATTGTTCCTTCTTCTTTTTGTTTAGTTTAGTTATGTGATTTCTCAATTTACACCGTGTGTTTGCCAATCTGCTGCGCTGCCAGTCTTATTGCCCATTCCCTTGTCATTCCCTTATAACCTCATCCCTCTCAGCCATACAGAAGCAATCTATCTATATTTCTTGTGTCTGTCTTTATGAAGATTCCATTCGCTTTTGCCAGCTCCTTTAAAGCCTGCGCTTAATTTATTGATCAGTGAGGCTTTGAGAGACATCTGCTGCCCTTTTTCCTCTGCATTAACTTTAAAGCACATTTATAAAGTGAGTATTTATTCTTAGAATTTTAACAATACTCTAACAAACACAACCCCAAGAGTATTAACTAAGTTCTCTGTGAAGGAGAAAGATCAAGAGGAACAAAGACAATTACAATGTGTCTGAGGAACCATTCTATTCTGTTTTGCTGTCAGAACAGTCAGACCATTCTATTCTGTTTTGCTGTCAGAACAGTCAGACCATTCTATTCTGTTTTGCTGTCAGAACAGTCAGATCATTCTATTCTGTTTTGCTGTCAGAACAGTCAGACCATTCTATTCTGTTTTGCTGTCAGAACAGTCAGACCATTCTATTCTGTTTTGCTGTCAGAACAGTCAGATCATTCTATTCTGTTTTGCTGTCAGAACAGTCAGACCATTCTATTCTGTTTTGCTGTCAGAACAGTCAGACCATTCTATTCTGTTTTGCTGTCAGAACAGTCAGACCATTCTATTCTGTTTTGCTGTCAGAACAGTCAGACCATTCTATTCTGTTTTGCTGTCAGAACAGTCAGACCATTCTATTCTGTTTTGCTGTCAGAACAGTCAGACCATTCTATTCTGTTTTGCTGTCAGAACAGTCAGACCATTATATTCTGTTTTGCTGTCAGAACAGTCAGATCATTCTATTCTGTTTTGCTGTCAGAACAGTCAGACCATTCTATTCTGTTTTGCTGTCAGAACAGTCAGACCATTCTATTCTGTTTTGGTGTTGGAACAGTCAGACCATTCTATTCTGTTTTGGTGTCAGAACAGTCAGACCATTCTATTCTGTTTTGGTGTCAGAACAGTCAGACCATTCTATTCTGTTTTGCTGTCAGAACAGTCAGACCATTCTATTCTGTTTTGCTGTCGGAACAGTGAGAACTTTTTTTTCATATTTCTCTTTTTGTTTTGAAGATTCTAGGGGGCAATTTACTTCCCCCTCTTCTTCTATACTCTGCAACCACTGAGAAGGCTTTAGTCTATTAGTAATTGCGAAGCCCCACTTTGGGGCTAATTAGAGTGCTGTAGCTGGCTGGGACGGTCTGGTTCCCCAGAGTTCAGGCACTGGATGAGAAAGAAAGGTTATTTGTCTGTCCTGAACAAAGTGATTAGGGTGAAGCCGGGAAGCTACTTAATAAATGAGCATCAAATGTCCTGCGCTGCCGCCGACACCGCCGTGTAGCAGCAGCCGACACAGACAACAACAATTATGTCACCGTGAAATCACACAATGTTTTGTGCTGTTGAGACTGCTGAAAGAGTTGCAACCACTCTGTGATTACTATAGTTCTGTTCTGTTCTATAGTCCCCGTGTAGCTCAGTTGGCAGAGCATGGCGCTTGCAACGCCAGGGTTGTGGGTTCATTTCCCATGCGGGGGGGGGGGGCAGTATGAGAATGTATGCACTCACTAACTGTAAGTTGCTCTGGATAAGAGCATCTGCTAAATGACAAAACATTTAAAAATGTAAGAGGAGGAGGATGGCTGCACACTATTAGGGGACCTTGCTATACTCCTGAGTGCATCTCGGATCCATCCCTAATACTAGAAAATAATCCACATCCAATAATGTGCCCCCTCAGCAAGATCATTTTAAGCGTGCACGCGCGTGTGTGTGTGTGTGTGTGCGTGTTTAATAATTCTCTCTATCGCTCCTATAATTAAAGCACCGGAGCCAATATTCAGATTGCATTTTAGCATTAATAATTCAGCTGGTTTCACTGCAATTGATGTTGGTGCATCAATAAACAATGAGTCCTCATATTTACTGCAGCCTGCGTGGTGAGAGAGACATGGTGGTGGAAGGGGTGAGCGTGAGGCTTAAACAGACATTTAAAATTAAGCCAGATAATGCAAAGGCTTTCAATTTGAATGTGAGCTGCTCTTAGTGCTGATTTGTAAAAGTGACGAGGCCCTAAAAGGCCTCATGATGGAGGGAGGGAGCAGAGGAGAGGAGAGGAGAGGAGAGGAGAGGAGAGGAGAGGAGAGGAGAGGAGAGGAGAGGAGAGGAGAGGAGAGGAGAGGAGAGGAGAGGAGAGGAGAGGAGAGGAGAGGAGAGGAGAGGAGAGGAGAGGAGAGGAGGGCTTAATGGAGTTCTCTCTCTCTCCCTGGCAGCTCCACTCAAGGTGAAATGCTCCTAGTCCCAACAATATCACTCCTCTCTTTCAGTAAGACTCAGATGTTCTCAGAGCACAGCTCCTCCCCCTACTGAACACACACACACAAACACACACACACACACACACACAGGCACTCGCACAAGGACGAACAAAGGGACGCACGCACTCAACTCACGCAACGGGCGGACCCACCCACCCACCCACACACACACACACACACCCACACACACACACACACACACACACACACACACACACACACACACACACACACACACACAATGTCCTCTCATACAGCCAGATGAAGCACTAACAAAGCTGTATTATGACCCAACGATATGATCACCTACTGGCATGGCAGACAGAGAGAGGGAATAAACTAATGTTATACTAATGTTATTATATAACATTAAACTAATGTTATTATGTTTGTGGTGCAGTAAAGTAAATGAATGGTCTGACAAGCTGGAGGGGAGATAAAATCCTGAACCAGGACAAGCCCAAAATAGCAGAACTAATAGCTGGCACTTTTGTAGCATTTCTATGACTACCCTGTTCATAATGCATTAGAAGTTAATTTATAACGCTATGTTGTGTGTTATAGTACATTATGAAGTCACGATTATTCATACAGAATGTTACCCGAACTTTTTCCTCATCATGCACAAACAGCATCGGATTTGTGCTATGGCATAATTCTCTATAACTTCTTATAAGCACGTGTGAACCTTTATCATTTCTTATAATGGGGCTTTTCCTCATCAACAAACAGCATGAGATCTGTGATGAACCCGTGGGCCATGCCGTCACATCTCAGACCTGGTACTGGACATAATAAATCAATGCAGGCCGACTGCCACTCATCATGACGGAAAATAACAAAGACAAAAAAAATAAGGAAAAATCTATCGCCCCATCCAAAATTTAAATTAATCTTTGGTCAATAACATGTAATATCTATTTCAGCGCTGCTATCAGCAAATGAGTAAATGAATCAATGTTGTCAATACATAATCATAAGTATGAAAAATGTTGTGAGAGAAATGAGAGAGATGTTGTTTTTTTTCTATAGTTGCCTCAGCCACACCCCTTGCTTACTGATGTCAGGCTGGCATAGAATGTCATAGTATTTTAAGGGGATTGATCGTCACTGTAACAAATTCACTCCCGATTGAATGACATTGCACTTTTCCTTGTCTGGCCCTATCGCCTATGTGGCTACAGTAAGTAACTAGCAGAGCCACGTTTTTTTATTTTTTATTTTTTTGATGTTGCTGTTCTTTCATTTGAATGTTTTCTAATATTATCTTTATTTCTTGCCTCGGCTTTAAAGAGTAAATCTAAAGGGGCTGAGTTTTATTTTGTTTCACAAAACAAAGATTAAGAAGGTTACAACTAGCTAGTTGTCATTCATTAGCTGACAGACAGAGGGTTCTGTTAGATAGGTTTCAAGCCTGACGAAGACCTTCAGGTCAAAACGTTGCACTCAAATAAACTGTGAGAACATTCCATCTTTCTCTCAGGTTTCAGGAGTGACAGGTGGCACCCCAGTTTGAGAACAACTGGCCAACAACCTCCAGTGCTAAAGCTACAAACACAGTTGTTTATTAGCTAGGGCTGGGAATTACCAGGGACCTCACGATATGATATTATCACCATACTGAGGGACCTCACCATACCATATTATCACCATACTGAGGGACCTCACCATACCATATTATCACCATACTGAGGGACCTCACCATACCATATTATCACCACACTGAGGGACCTCACCATACCATATTATCACCATACTGAGGGACCTCACCATACCATATTATCACCATACTGAGGGACCTCACCATACCATATTATCACCATACTGAGGGACCTCACCATACCATATTATCACCATACTGAGGGACCTCACCATACCATATTATCACCATACTGAGGGACCTCACCATACCATAATATCACCATACTGAGGGACCTCACCATACCATATTATCACTATACTGAGGGACCTCACCATACCATATTATCACCACACTGAGGGACCTCACCATACCATATTATCACCATACTGAGGGACCTCACCATACCATATTATCACCATACTGAGGGACCTCACCATACCATATTATCACCATACTTAGGTGCTGATACCGTATGTATTGCGATTCTCACGATTCTTATGATTCTATATGTATTGTGATTCGCTACTGTGATTTTATTGCTATTCGATGTTCCAAACATATTGCTCACCATGTCTGCTGCAGAGAAATAAGAGAGAGCCATGAGAAAAACTAGTTTTGATCAGTCATGTAAATTAAAGTGCTGAAAACATGTTGGCTCCCTATTTAAAAACAAGATGGACGACACACTATGAAGGACAAATAGCAGAGTTTTGGTGCTCAAGCATAATATAGCAATATTGTCAAAAATACTATCCTGATACATAACTGTATAGATCGCTATTATTAGCAGACAAAATGGACTAGGTTAGGTATGTAGGTTTCCAGAGCGATAGTGTGTACATACCTTCTGGTCGGGCAGTAGTGGGTTTGTCTGCAGTGAACTCAAATGTCCATTGATGAGTGCTGTGGGTCTGTCGTGTTCACAGAACAGACTGCCGTTGATGTAGTGGAACCTGTCCCCTGGGACCAGCCGGTTCCGGCAGGTAGAACACGTGAAACACTATGGGGGAACAGAGAGAGAGAGAGAACATGAATATACTGTGTGTGTGTGGGGGGGAGAAACTGTGGGGGGGGAGAGAAAAAGAGAGAGAGAATGTTAAACAGTGTGGGGGAGAGAGGGAGAGAGAGAGAGAGAGAGAGAGAGAGAGAGAGAGAGAGAGAGAGAGAGAGAGAACGTGAAAACACTGGGGATATAACGAGAGAGAGTGAGAGAGAGTGAGGAGAGAGAGAGAGAGAGAGAGAGAGAGAGAGAGAGCGAGAGAGAGAGAGAGAGAGAGAGAGAGAGAACGTGAAAACACTGGGGATATAACGAGAGAGAGAGAGAGAGAGAGCGAGAGAGAGAGAGAATCCATCACATTGCCCCTTGCAAAACTGCATACCTCCACTCAA